>NW_016175932.1:0-9625 GCF_001687245.7 Rhagoletis zephyria
TAAACCATACATCGATTTCCAAACAGCTGCGGGCTCTCGCTGTTGCGACTTAAGCCATTAGAGTGAAAATCGGATACTTAATTATCTTTTTACTGGTCAAACAAAGTAAGGTATTATATGATTTACAGATGGAACGCCTAGAATTTGTAACATTCCAACGCCAAAGGGAAGCTCTGTGTATAAAGTAAAATTCACTTAGAAGAGCTGCTCACAATAGCGCCATAGTATATAAAGTCCATATGCAATGCCTGGAAGCTGTGACACAAATAGGCAGCCAAATGAAAGAGTATATATGTATGCCTGTACATTCGTATACATATACTCCGTAAGCATGACGGAAGAGCATAGAGTAAAACAATTTCCATTTTACGCCCACGTACAATATTTCCAAGAGGCAAAGAAATTCCGTGAAGCACTAAAAAAGCAACAACGGAGTACGTACATAGAACAAAGATGTTGCTCGCATCACTGGCAAGCAAAACAAAATGAACTAGCGGCTATGAACTCCAGAAGCTAACAACAACAAAAACAATGGCAGCAGCACCCGTTTCAATACGAATAAAAAGCAAAATCAAACTAAGCTAATCGACTTTAAGAAGACTGAAAAACACACATATTTTTTTAACAACAACGAAACAAATTTAAGCAAAAACGAAAAACAAAATTAACAAACTTAAAGCAAAGAGCACAAAAAAATAACAATAACAATAAAAAGAAAACGCAAAAACAAATTTAGCCAGTGTTACGCGCCGAGTAACGTATGAAATGAAGTGGAGTAGCCCGAAACTGCCAGCACATTGCGCAAAAACAAAGAATGGCACAAATAAAAAGATTCAAACAACCTCCAAGCCAAAAACAAAAGCAACAATCTGCTAAGCACTGACAAGCGAACTCCGACAATGAGCAATTTCAGCAGGTCACGACTTACGTTCAAGTCGTCATTGACTGTTCAAATGCGCCAGCGACCAAGAACACAAGATTGGCGCAAACGAAAAGCCATTACCGAATCACGTTTTCGGTGGAGAGTAGAGCAGCATAACGATCAGTGTTGCCGTTTTAGTCCTTTGATGGCTAGATTTAGCTACAACATACTGTTTTTGGCCACATAAATTTGAAATTGGTCCAAGCCCTTTTTTTAGCCCTTATGCTTAATTAGATCTCGTTTTTTTCGTTTATGTAAGAGAAGAATTTTTAAACTAAGAAAGACATATGTATATATATTGTATGTTCCTTACATTTTTATATATGCTTATTTTGTTAAATGGCCCATCAAGTCGATTGACCGTGTATGTTCTTGTGGTGTGATTGTACCAGCTGCTGGCGCGACTTCAAAAACAATTTGAAATTTTTATGATTGTACCAGCATGCTGGTGTCGTGAGTGGTGAAATTTGCTCATTTAACAAAATGGTAGAAAAATTATGAAATTTCAGCTCTAATAATTTCGATCTTTCCTGGACCTCATTAGTAAAGAAATAAATATTGTACCAGCAAGCTGGTAAGTTATATGCTTCGAGCCTGATGGTACAATCACTTGATGGACACAGCAAGCTGGTGTCGTATATTTCCCCTTTTATACAAAAGGTTTTTGGTTGGATAAAAAATTAGCTATTTTCCCAGAGTTCATTGTTTTTCTATACCATTTTATTTATTGAAAATGTTTGCGCGTATACCTATACATGTATGTAAAAAAATTTAGCTACCATTTTTAGCCACAACGACTATTTTAGCTCTATTAGCACTTTTTTAAAGGAATTTGGCTACCAATAAAAATGATTCGCGGCAACACTGATAACGATTCCATTTCAGTTGCTATGGCTTAAAAATTTTAAATTAAAGATAAACTTAAAAATGTGATAATGAAAGTCAGATGGAAAGTGGACATAAGAGAGTTAAGAAAGATAAGCAGCAAAGCGTAAATACGGCAATGAAGGAAATGGGAAAATTTGCAATTTAAATGCAGAATATGTACACATGAACATATTGTACGTATGTATGTATGTGCACAGAAGGATTAATACGAAAGGAGGCGCTTTATGGTGTACACTTTGGCAGCTTGATAGCAGTTGATGGTTCTAGGCGGTAGCTGAAATCAGGCAACTTGAATAGGCAGAAAAAATTTTATGATTTTATTATTCTCTAGCCAATTTTAAGTTGTTTAATTATATAAACTAAATTTGTTAACTGGGCGAAAGGTTTTGATTCGTTTTGACGTACTGAATAATAGAGTACGTTTAAGAAATTTTACAAGGGAAACAAAAAGTTTTGGAATTTGTATGGAACATACTATCCTGGTTGTTCTATGTAGGTATTTCTTCTTTTTTTTTTGTGAAGACATCACCCAGTGGTAGATCTCTAATATAAACTGTGGCAGCGAGTACTAATGTTCTCTTTTTTTTTTGAAATTTCCATGTGCACTACATTTTTGCTTTGCCATGAAGAAATCTGAAAACAGTACTCTGATTCTCCACTCGATAAGGAACGATATGCAGTGGCGCCTAATGACGTCCAATAGTATCACAACTAGTTTTACCACCTGCAACGACAACATCCTGCTGGGAAAAGAAGATAAAATTGCCGCAACTTCGTTTTGGATGTCTGAACAGCTACATATGTATCTCGTTTAGCGAAACTCAGAAGATAAGTTTTGTCATTGGTGTTTCAATATGACCGTTAAGATAAACATTTAAAGGTAAATGTTCAAAACAAACTTAACAGTATAAGAGGAAAATAACAAAGTCAAAGAAAAAGTTGCTGTTGGTTGATTTTTCCCGACAGCAGGATAACATGTTGTATTTGATAACGAATATCTTACATCCCCTTCTAAAATTTGGGTTGGAAACCAGTCCGTTACAGACTCTCTAAACCGAGTTGAGCCAGGGATTGGCGGAATTTCTTTTAAAAAAATGTTTACTTGTTTTATTTATTTTTCTACTTGGTATATATTTTAATATTTTAGCAAATTTTTTTATTTTCTTTTTTATCTTTTTATTTATTTTATATTTTTATTTCTTTTGTAATTTTTAACTCTTTTTATTTGTTTAATTTTTTAAATTTTTTAATTATCCTGATTTTATCTTACCTATCTTATTTTTAATAAATCTTATTTTATTCGATCTGGCACATAAGAAAAGAGAAGTCACCCCTCCCATCTTTGACTGCTCTAAAGACTGCTAGGGACTCATTAGAAAAGGGGGTACAATTTCCATTTTAACAGAGAAAATTTTAACTCGGGTTACGCACGGCATCCACAGTATTTTTGCGCATAACTTCTTTCTGCGTCAACGGCCCTCGCCCGCGTTTCAAAAATATAACCTTAGCCGGTCTAATTCTGGCTACATCTAAAATTTACAAAAAAGTGCCTACTCTAACGGAATTTCTTAACACATTATTGTAGGGCAATTTGAAATCTTTTTTACGTTTAATCCTTTGACTATCGTGTATATTAAGATTTTTTGATTTGGTCACGCATTAACCCATCCATATTTTCCATTATTTTTTTATTTACTATTTTTTTCTAATAGTTTTTTTATTATCTATTATTTTTTATCTTCTACTATTTTTTGTTTTTTATTATTGGTTATTTTCTATTTTTTATTATATTTTTATTTTCTATTATTTTTTATATTCAATTATTTTTTATTTTCTATTATTTTTATATTCTATTATTTTTTGTTCTATTATTTTTTATGTTCTATTATTTTTTATATTCTATTATTTTTTATTTTCTATTACATATTTTTTACTATTTTCTATTACAAATTTTTGTATTTTCTATTACATTTCTTTATTATTTTCTATTAAATTTTTTTTTATTGTTTTCTATTACATATTTTGTATTATTTTATATTTCCTTTTTTTAATTCTATATATTTTTTTTATACTTCTATTTTTTTATAATTCTATATAATTTTTTATTACTCTTAATAATTCTATGCCGAAAGCCCTCTGCAATAAAGGCACAATTCAAAATTTGAAAAGTAAATAAAAACACTTAAGTGGCTCATGTATCTAATCCTTGAATAATTCATATCTAATCCCTACTACTGACTGCACTAACCGTTACTACTTACTTTAATAAGGATTAGACATCAACTAGACAAGGATTAGAGACATGAGCCACCTAACAGCAGTAAGGGATTTTATTTTTCGAATTTTGAAATGTGTAATTTTCGCAGAGGATCATGGATATAGAATTATTAAAAGTAATAAAAATGTATAGAATTATAAACGTTTTTAAACATTAGTAATTTTTTTCGAGCTAAATTAATGCTTTAAGCAAAAACATATAAATGAAACTTTTTTTTTATTTTCTGTTTTCCTTTCAGTGTTTCCTATTTTTTTTATTATTTTTTATTATGTTGTTCTTAATTTGTATTACGTTGTTCCTATTTTTATTTGTTTCTATCATAGTTTCCTATCTGATATTTTTTAAATATTTATATATATTTATTTTTTTATTTATTTCTATTATTATATTTTTTTATTTTGATCCATAAATTTTTATTTTTTTATATTTTACTTTAATTCTAGATGTATATTTTTTCAATTTCTTTTTTATTTTATTTTATTTTTATTTAAATTTGTTGCTTATTTTTTTAATTTTTTTTGTTTTTCTCATGTGTTTAGTGAATTTACGAATTCGTTTCCTTCGTTTCAATTGCTAATGTAAAACACTAAGTCCAAATGAATAAATAAAACAATTTGCCACTGTTCAGACTAAATATAGATTATAGCGTTCTGATATCGCCCTACTAGCACTTTTAATCACAAAAAAATAAAAAATAAACAAGTACCTATGTATGTACATATGTACTTGGTGTTGATTAATTAAAGGTAAGCAAAAAAGCTTTGCAACCATTTAAACTTGTCAACCTATCTTATCAATAGAAAGTACAAAAATAAAAATAATGAAAATAAAGCAAAAAAATAAATTAACGAAACGTTTAATTTCTCAATTTTATTATCATTTTCAATGAACTTGAAACAAGCACTTTATGAAAAAAAAAGCATAAGGTGGGGCACGAAAATGTAGTTAGGATCTGTGCATGCTACAAACATATGCACATACGAGCACTTATGAATAAAAAAAAAAACGTGATGCTAAGTAATTACGCGCATGACGTTCGTGGAGTTGACAATTAAATTGTGATAAGTCATTAAATTATGGGTACATGTAGTACATCGTTTTCACCTGAATTTTTGTTTTTTTCGTACAAGTGTTTTTTCCTTTTTGTTTTTGTTGTTATACAACTGCAAGGTGCTATGCCGCTTAAGCAAAAGTTGTTAACAAAAATTTACATGCTTTACTTTTTGGCACTTTTTAAGCTGTCGTCAGCTGCGTCTTTATTTACAAAACAAAATTTTAAATTAATACGTTTCAAATATACTATGTATTACCGAAATTTAAATTTTTATGGATTTTAGGAATGTCACTGTATCCATGTCTTTAGGAATCCTAATCGAGACAATGGACTTCTCAGCCACTTCTTACCCACTGAGGCTAGGTACGTATTTTTCCAGAATAAGCGAAGTTAAAGCATACGATGGAAAGACTTGTTTCAAAAACAACGATAGAATGCTCACCACAATAAGAAAAACAATAAAACAAAAACAAAATGTTAGGGGACCAGCGCATATTGAAAAAAAAGGTAAATTCACAATCGCATAAAAAATGTAACTGGGTGTCGCAAAAATTTAATGCTAATGGTGGTGCAAATATTGAAAAATTTAACAAATTAGCAAATAAATAGGAATAATAGAAAAATAAAAACGTCTGTTACTTCTTGAGTTATACTTTCTTTCACTTGCTTAAACAGCAACTTTCTGCTCTTTACAATTCCTCCACAGTATTGTTTCGCTAACAATACGGCTAGAATTACTTACAGAATCACTATATGAAACCTTAACAACTAAACGAAGTTGCACAATCACACAAACAAATGCACAAGCAAAAGAAAAATTAAAAAAAAAAACGTTCGCAAACAAACCGCTGGGCTGGCATTCGCTCAGACCGAAACGAGGGGCGATGTTATTGAAAGGTGGCTATGAGCAAAAACAACAGCTACAACAACGCACACACACACTCAACTACATACATACATACATACATACAAAGCAATATGACGACGTTCAAGAAATCCTACAGCTGCAGGCAATGTACCAATATTCCCACAACTTTGCTCTTATTTTCGAAAAGTTGTTTTGCTTGCTTTGCAAAATGTGATGCTAGAGGTTAAGTGTGTGTGAGTCAGAGAATGTTGATATTGTTATTGTTGTCGCTGATATTCCCCATCATCCCGTTGCTGCGGTTCGATTATTCTGTTTCTGATTTAATGGACAGCATTTAGTGCCGGATCGAACGTGATTCTTTAGACGGAATCGAAAGCGAAACTTTTTTATTTTTATATAGAAATCTGTGTGAGGTTTTCCGATTTTCTCAAGTCGATTTTCATTCCCTTAATCACATGGTGCCAGGTCCAGAATATATCTAAGGATGATACATAAGGTCGATGCCGTTGCAAAACCGCCTGAATCTCCGTAGTTGCAAAAATAAGATTTGTTAACCTTGAACTGTAGACATCGAGCTCCACGCTATAAACCGTCATTTCCCCAAAGTACAAACTAAGAATTCTAAAATGTATACCAACAAGTCATTGCAGTTAACAAAGTCACCTACATTAACTCGGTATCTCGTCCAACGTATTATTCCGATCCTGTGACAATGCAACTGATACTTCTGAGCACATACTCCTCCAATGCGATGCCCTGACTAGAGGACCAGAGGCATTTCGGGTCATTAAGCCCGTAGCGGAATCCCCGTAGCGGACACTCGATGTCACCAAATAATTTCCTAAGAGGGCTAGGACTGAGCGAGGTGATGTTTTAAGGAGCAAGACGGCACAACAATAGATATACTGGTCCCAGTGCATACCTCAACCAATATCTAAATGAGTACATGGTGATTTTTGTAAAATATTTGCAATGTTTTTAATGTTAAAATTTTTTGTAATTTTTTTTTTATAAAACATGGATCATGCTTTAACCAAAACGAAGCGGCTGAAAATCGCGTTAATTTTTAAATTTTCTTTTTGCTCACAGCTTTAGCGGTTTTTTCAATCTGCACTCCAATTGCATATTTAAATTACAGATTAGAATTAAGAGTAATACCGATTTCGGATTAGGAACGGAAATTCGCGATTTGCAGATGAAAATTCGGGCCGAGTTTTGCGTTAGCTCGTGGGAGATGCAACCATCGAGATTCTTTTTACATGCAGATTCATGAAAATGTGCCAAACCTAATTATTCGGTAGATCTTGTGCCAACACTTTAAATTTCGCTAGTGATTAGTTGTGAAATATTCGGTAGGTTACTAATTCCAATAGATTTGAAGTGCATTTATATATGTATCAGTCATTGTTTCAAGCATTCGAAGCTAATTTCATAAGTGGCAATGTCTTTTGCATAATAATAATATCGAACCCTGTGGAGAGAATTCTTGGTTTTTTTATTGTTTTTGTTAATTAAAAGTTAAAAGTTTCTCGTGCCGAATACATAATATATATGTATTGTATGTATGTGTATAAAATTATACTCTTGAAAACCAAAGAAAATTATCACTAAAAGTATTCCCACAACAACCGGTTCTAAGCTCCGGAATGACTCGGATTTTACCCAACCAAGGACTGTTGTATCGGCGACCTATCCCTGGTTAGGTCTCTTAAACGTTTTTCTGCTCAGGACTGGCATCGAGTCAAACCCTGGGCCAGGCACCTACACCTGCTTAGTATGCCAAAGACGATTACACCCAAACTACGTTTCAGTCAGTTGCAATACCTGCACCTCAGAACCTGATCAGGTCTTCGAACTCACCGACAGTGGACCACGTCATTTGTGGACCCGTCCTGTTCTAACAGAACAACCAATACAGCTGCCTCAGCTGTCCCACTAAACTCCCGAGCTGCCTCCACATGCGCAACGCAACCCCAAAACGACCACCTTCCAACATAACACAGACACAATCATACTCCACCTACACGCCGCTGTAACCCAAGAACGAGGACAAACCAACAACTCCTGGTTCCTCACACTGTCCTCGGCGTGTAAACCCACAATATACTGTAATGTAATATTTGTAAAAAGCAATTCCGGCCTTGGTTGGTGCCACTTTAGTGTACATATGTTCGCGACTTGATACACGCAAGAATAGACGAGCAACTTCCTAGGCCCTTGTTGAAGTGCTGCACAACCGCCAATCCCCAAAAACTCTTGGCAAAACCACCAAAATACTCGGAGTTACCTTCTATAGTCTGCTCTCCTTCTCGGTGCGCACAACCGCAATTATCAATAATCGGCATTCATAGGGAATCAGTAATGACCTACGCTGACTCCCGACCTGTGAATGCCGTTTTGGGAACATAACCACTCGACTGCCTGGCTACTGCAGCAGGTTGAACTCATACCTGAGCAGATTAGATAATAATGTGCCCATGTTGGCATGTCCACAAAACCCCACTGAGCTAACTCCTCTGTCCCTATGGATAGTTCCCCGTAGAAGCTGCACGCTTTCTGAGTCTCCCGTTAGTTGAGCTTGACGACAACGATTCGAGGGACTATCCGATCTAGGCGAGGTTGACGCTATAACAATAACAACCTCAGGCAATGACAAAGAAATGTTGCCGGCTACATACCTTCTGATGTCCCAAGAACACCGCCTGCCGGAGTAGGACGAAATGCTCACCGTGAAGGAGCACAACACAATGCTATTTAAACAGTTCCTCGTAGTGTACCATAGACGCGGGTATCATAACAGATACCTGCTTGCAGCAGAGCCCTCGCCTAGGCACGTCAGAAAGCATATGTACGAACTTTCGGACGAAGTCCAAAGTTACGGACGAAGCGAGAAATCGGGGGAGGAACTTCGTTTGCCCTGGGAGACCCTCATCAGCAAAGCCCAACTTCCCTCTGGCCCAACGTTTTTGTCGACTTTTATAAATATGTATATGTTATCTATAAACTAATACCGATCGCTGTATTGTTTACTGCTGACATTTGTCGTTTTATCAGGCTGCCTAGCGCTGTCGTTGAAAAATAAACGATACGATTGCTTTTACATGCGTCCCACGTTTTTTTAATTTAAATCTCATAAATTTTTTGAATTGACTTCTGCAAAAAATTTTTTTAGCCCCTTTATAGAAACGTGGTTTATTTAGTATATTATATTTTTTTATTCGACTTTTTTATACTGAACTGGGTACGAAAGTGGAGGCATTATTCTGAGAAATTATCTTCTAATGGCGTTTTCTTTTATACAAAAAGTGTTGCCTTTTTATTGCCCTCTCTTTACTATTTGTGGGTAGAGCGTATTGGGAAGGCAACATTTGTCGGTAGAAAAGAAAACGCCATAAGTCTGCACAATAAACTATTTGTAATGATTTGGCCTTTTCCTTCTCTAACCGGCTTAATTTCATAACAATAATAAAATAAAATTTATTATAAAGTTCCTTATACATACCTGGGTTTTTTTACAATCATATTTTAAGTGTTAAGTGTCACTATATTGAGTTTACACGTACATATTTACTTTGGGTCGTACGTGTCTTGTTATCATCAGTGCATTTTTTTTTT
>NW_016175933.1:0-2091 GCF_001687245.7 Rhagoletis zephyria
CTGTAATATTTTCGTATGGCGAATATAGCAGCGGTAAATTAGCCACCCACTTCTCGTAAAAATCGCGAATCGGAGCAAGTTTATCGTTTAGTCTTTGAGCCCTGCTATTATCCCTGTTATCGAAGCGCAAAACACGATTAATTTCAAGGAACCTGCCAAGTGGCATTGTAGCGCGAAATATTGGTCGACCATGTACTTTATCCCAAAGGCTTCGAATACTTTCTCCGTGTGAACGATATACGCCTGCAATTGAATTTATTTTTATGTTTCGGTTATGTATAAATACGCAAAAGCATACTAATTTAATTACCTGCTAAAATTAAAATACCCAAAAAGGCGTCCAATTCTATTTCATCTATTTGGTTGTACCTCTCTCCAATTTTTTTATTGCCCTCAATGTTAGTGAATTGAATTACCATTCGTTTCATTTGGGCCGTAAAGCATAGGTCGAATGATTCCTTGATATTGGAAATACGGTGTACTGCATATGCAGTAACTCCCTGTCTCCCGTGAGTTATATTTTCTACCCTGGTCCTAGCACTATTGTGTCCAACCGGCTCCGTTGACCACTCAATATCTCGATCCTTCGAATAATACACGGGAATACTGCTTTCATTTTCCACTACAGGCACAATACTTTCCTCGTCACCACTCTCAATATATTCGTCAGAAGAAACGTCGAACTCAAACTCTTCCACTATATAGTCTTCATCCCCAACTTCACTACATTCATCAATATCCTCATCATCATCAATGATCTGCTGTATTTGGCTTTCTGTCAGACGATTTTGCCGCTAAACCATATTTTAGTTCATAAATATAGCACAAAGAATCAAATAGAGGAGTTAAAATACTTACCGATGCCAGCACTCTTTCCATTTTATATAAAATTAATGAATATCTGCTTTTGCACGCAAAATCTAATCACAAAAGAGGCGCGAGCTACACACTTCACGTGCAAAACGACTAACGGTCACTGAATGACCTTATGGTGCCCACACGTACCTCTTGACGTTACCACTTGTCTGATAAAACTAAATCGTTCTTTTTATGCTTTTTCGTAGGGATTTTCCTCAATAAAGGAATTCATGGAAGGAAATTCTAAAATTTTGTTCCTATCAAGATATATGAGAAAATTAATCAGAAAAAGGTCATCAAATGACCTTAATGTAACAGAAGGGTTAAGCAAGGCGAGGAGCAGTCTGAACTCTACGAAAGTTCAGCTGGTGTACCTCAAGGCAGTGTGATGGGTCCCATCCTTTACCTGTTATACACATATGATTTACCAGCATCCGAAGGAGCAATTGTTGGTACATTTGCAGATGATACTGCAATTTTCGCAATGGTCACCCTTCCAAAACTCGCCTCGGTTAAACTCCAAAATGGCTTCAACAAAATAACACAATGGCTGAAAGATTGGGGAATTAAGCCAAATGAAACAAAGTCTGACCAGGTTACGTTCTCCCTTAAACGTAAAACCTGCCCGCCCGTAAAACCTNTACGTTCTCCCTTAAACGTAAAACCTGCCCGCCCGTAATACCCAATATCGTGGATATTCCACAGCGTGATGCGACAAAATAATTAGGCATGCACCTCGACAGCAAGCTTACGTGGAAAACTCATATTTTCACTAAACGCAAAGCACTGGGAATGAAGCTCAGAAATTTACATTAGTTACTGAACCCGAAGTCTCAAGTCTCACTCGAGAGTAAGCTCTTACTCTATTCATGTGCTTTAAAACCAGTATGGACATACGAAATACAATTATGGGGCTCTGCAGCAACCTCTAATATAGAAATACTCCAAAGATTCCGCTCTATGTCACAAATAACCAAACACACCGTGACCTTAAAATCCCTACTGTTAATAATAATAATAGATTGGCGCTTACACATATGTTAGTGTTTGGCCGAGCTTCACCTCCGATTTGTGGCGTGCGCCTTGATGTTGTCACACAAAGCGGAGGGACCTACAGTTTTACGCCGACTCCGAACGGCGATTGTATTTTTATGAGAAGCTGTTTTTCATGGCAGAAATACACTCGGAGGTTTGCCATTGCCTGCCGAGGGACGACCGCTGTTAAGAAAAAAC
>NW_016175933.1:6073-9625 GCF_001687245.7 Rhagoletis zephyria
TCTCTTTTTTTTGAAGTCGGCTAAAAACTACTGAAACAAATAACAAAATGATCAAAGAGTACCGAAAACAAAAAACTATCGCATGAAAGCTGTTTAAAAAATACTTAATGAAAACATAAAATTGTTGACACCATTCCCTAGCATTATAAATCAGTTAACTTTTAATCGTAAGCAATTTCGTTTGGGGTCGCCAAGGCCTACTACGTATATTGCGAGTAAAGAAATTTTGAATAACATGAGATAATGATGCATGAGATGCAGAACTGAACCATGAAGGAACATTTTTTTACAAGGGCGTGTAGTTTCTGGCGTGTGCCGATGACATCGACATCAACGGTAACAAAAATAGCGAAGTCTCTTCTGCCTTTTCCAAGCTGGATAAGGAAGCAAAGCGAATGCGCCTGGTGGTAAACGAGGACAAGACGAAGTATCTCCAGTCACCGCGTTCGCGCCTTGGAACCCACGTCACTGTTGACAGTTATAATTTCGGGAAAGTGGAGAATTTCAATTACTAGGGAACCAGCACTATCACCGACAAAAATATCAGCATGGAAAACCCACGCAGAATTACTCTTGCCAACAGGTGCTGCTTTGGACTGAGTATGCAATTGGGGAGTAAAGTCCTTTCTCGACGTACAAAAACCGCACTCTATAAGTCACTCATCATGCCCGAGCTGTTATATGCTATATTTTATAAATATAAATATACTATGGCAACCCTGAAGTAGTGTCAATACTTAGAAGTGCCCAAAACATAGCATACTTTTAGGCTGCCTACTGTTTTGTTGCTAGCACTTTTGTTTGTTTCTTTTCAACTCGGCGGAGTCTCACTTGAGAATTTATCACTCGCGCAGGTACAAATTTTTAATTTTAAATATCAAGCTTCACTTTCACTCAGAACTTTTAAAGCACTCATTAGTGTCAATTGTTGTTAAATATTCACTGTGTTATTTTCTTGTCTTTTACTGTTTTTTGAATTGATTTATAACTTTGTTGCACTATGTGAAATTTCACGACCGCTCGGTAGGGTTACCATGTCTGTCCCTGTCTGTGATTGGGATAAAGAAAAATATTTGGCTATTCACACAATTGGGATAAGATTTGCACCAAATTTTGGCAAGTACTCAATCGTGTGACACTGCCTTTAAACTTATATTTATATGGATGTTTTTAAAGTATGAACTATAAAAAACTAACCAAAATAAAATAACAACAAAAATATTATTTTAAAACTTGTGAAAATTTGGTGTGGCCATAATTTTTTCGACTACTGTAGGAATTTTAATCCCGGGGACTTTTTAGGTCCCGAAAATCTCGGGATTACTTGCCAAGTACAGCTGCATTCCTCGATATATCTCAAGCTTTCGATCGAGTATGGCATGACGGCTTACTTTACAAAATAAAGAGTACCCTCCCGATAAACTATTATATCTTTATTGAGTCCTATCTCAAAAATCGATTTTTCTTTGTTAAGCAAGGCGAGGAGCAGTCTGAACTCTACGAAAGTTCAGCTGGTGTACCTCAAGGCAGTGTGATGTGTCCCATCCTTTACCTGTTATACACATATGATTTACCAGCATCCGAAGGAGCAATTGTTGGTACATTTGCAGATGATACTGCAATTTTCGCAATGGCCACCCTTCCAAAACTCGCCTCGGTTAAACTCCAAAATGGCTTCAACAAAATAACACAATGGCTGAAAGATTGGCGAATTAAGCCAAATGAAACAAAGTCTGTCCAGGTTACGTTCTCCCTTAAACGTAAAACCTGCCCGCCCGTAATACCCAATATCGTGGATATTCCACAGCGTGATGCGACAAAATAATTAGGCATGCACCTCGACAGCAAGCTTACGTGGAAAACTCATATTTTCACTAAACGCAAAGCACTGGGAATGAAGCTCAGAAATTTACATTAGTTACTGAACCCGAAGTCTCAAGTCTCACTCGAGAGTAAGCTCTTACTCTATTCATGTGCTTTAAAACCAGTATGGACATACGGAATACAATAATGGGGCTCTGCAGCAAACTCTAATATAGAAATACTCCAAAGATTCCGCTCTATGTCACAAATAACCAAACACACCGTGACCTTAAAATCCCTACTGTTGCTTCCGAAATTAAAAAGCACGCATTGGCGCACCGACAAAAAATTCATGATCACCCAAATCCTCTTATTTCTACACTCACTTCTCATACAGTGTCATTCCAGCGCCTTAAAAGGAAATCAATATTAGATCTCTAATAACATTGAATACCTGCGAATAGAATATGGTTGCGCCACTCGGTGTACTCCATACATGATTATTTTCTTATTTAGTATTTAAGTTTCAAATATTGCTTAATGTTAAAAAGAAAAAAAAACAGATCGCAATAAAAATATATGAGTTCAAAAAAAAATAAATGTAATTTGAGAGCTCGCCAACAACTTTGATATTGCACCCTTGTCGGCGCAATCTTTCTCATTTCTGTATGGCATTTGCACTACTGACGCACGCGGGGGCCAAGCATGCTCAGATCTCAATTTAAACAAGTAAAGAAGTATAAGTTCGGGCGAAACCGAAAATTATATACCCGGCGCACATATTAAATATCGTTCTTTCACCTTTCAGTAAACTGCATGATAAGCAAGAGTATTTTTCCAAACATTTCGATAATATACTATAATCTATTGAAATAATTGGACCAAGTTTGGTGAAAATCGGTAAGGCGGTTATCAATATACACTTACGTAGTAAGTAATCAATCATCTTGTGTCTTGTTAAGTGATTGTTGTAAGTTGGCGTCTTAGCTTATTAAAAAATCGGAGTTTTCGTATTTCTGAAATGTACCGTTATATGGTAAGTGGCAGAAATTTTAGTCCGATTTCAAAAATTTGCAGCATATTGCTTTTTCATGCCAAGGTTGATAAATGAATCGGTAAACCGGTTACCGAGATACACATATGTAGGCATAAGTGGGCGGTGTCACGCCCATTTTCCAAAAATTTCCCTAATTATAATTTTCTGCTAAGAGGTTATTGCATATATCGATTTTGAGTAAATTAGCTTAAATATTTAATTATTTATAGCAGTTTTCGTATTTCTGTAAATTACCGTTATATGGGAGGTGGGCGTGGTTCTTGTCGGATTTCAAAAATTTTCAACAGGTTTCTAAGTCAAGCCTTAAGAAATGTTCTCAGCGAGTTTGGTGGGGATTGGTAAAGGGACTACAGAGATACAGCTTTTTATCATAAGTGGGCGGGGCCACGCCCATTTTCCAAAAATTTCATAACTGTCTTATTTTATGCCAAATTTCTACGTCGCATACCAACTGTCAACAATTTGGATCCAGTATTTGCGGAAGTATCGTAGTTTTTGCATATTTCGAAAATACCGTTATATGGGAGGTGGGCGTGGTTATTGTCCGATTCTGCCCATTTTCAATCCCAACCTACCTTGGATAAAGGGAAACCTACCTACCAAATTTTGTTGACATATCTCAATGTTTTCTCGAGTTATCGTATTCACGGACAGACGGACGGACGGACAGTCACCGCTTAATCGATTTCTCT
>NW_016175934.1:0-9119 GCF_001687245.7 Rhagoletis zephyria
ATGTACATATGTACTTAGAAAATGTTAGTGCCTACCAATTGACCAACTCTTATTGGCCAAATGTTCGCTTGATGTGAACAAGGTTGACGCTTAAGGCATAAGTTGCTCCCATGTTAGTGGTTAGATGATTGTAAAGCACCAGCAACCAACAACACTTTACATACATTGTGTATGTAAAATAGCAATAATGCTGCGTTGTTTTGTTAGTAGCTGCATTGCTGTGTGTTTGTGCGCCATACACACCTTTGGCCATCAAAGTTTGCGCTTTCGTCCACCTTTAGCCACCTACAAGCATGTCGCTTTCAAATTTTCTATATCAAATGTCTGCTTCTCGTACCCCACATTGTTTTTGTCGCTTTGAATCGTCGTCCTTTGCTATAATTGAAGTTGGGCAGTTATTGGTTGTAGTCGAGTGACCATGGCGCCGAATGAAGCTTCACTAACGACTTGTGACTTGATGGATATTCTTCTTATTTTTTCCTCTGAAACATGGGTTGCATTCATTTAATGAGATTTGGGTTAAACCAAAATGTGATTTGAATTTAAAGGAAGTACCGAATATGCTTTTTACTTACAACCAGTAATTTTTTATCAAAAAATACAAGCGACTGAAATGCTCATATAAAAAACTAGGAGTACCGTTAATTTCCTCATGATCCCATGATCGGAATTACATGCACTCTTCTCTGCATAGAATGGACAAAGTCGATTGCGACGCCCAGTTTATCTAGAGCAGTGTTGTTCAATCGGTAGTTCGCGTGCGCCTAGTCAGTCGTCAATTGCAAATGAGAAAGCTTCAGTTGAAAGTTATAGTAGCCAATTGTAAATGAGAATAGACAATTGTAAATAAATATATTTCTGAAATCCAAAGACATTAATGAAGAAATTCTCAATGACCATGTAGATAAGGCTCGCCGACTTGCCATTTTTATTAAATGATATAGAACAGCGATGGGCAGAGAGAGCTTTTACTTAGAACGCGCCTATACAAAATGTATAAAAAGCTTAAAAGAGCTTTGCCCGCAGGCAAGGCAGCGCCCATAACCGATATAGATCAACGGTGGGCGAACGCGGCTCTTTGAGCCAAATGCGTCTCTTTGCTTAGTAGAAAAGAGCTTAGAATATTTTGGCTCTTTTTATTTTTTTAAAATGCATATTTCTTTGCTGGGCATTCTTTTCATTGTGTTGTTTTTTTTTATTTTATTCTTTTTATATACACATACGCAAATTGAGATTGTAACATTATCCGCATTTGGCGAATGAAAATTGGTTTTTTGACTTAGCGCCGTTTTCTCATCTAACCTTAAGATTACCGTCCACTGCCTCGATATACGAGTTTTCCTTTCGTCATCAGCGCATTAATTTCTCGAAGCGATAAATTGTTGCTCACCCGATGTAGCCTTTAAAAATTTGTACCCCAACTTTAAGCCTGCCATAAGGTACACCTTGTCCCTTTTGTGTTGCGGAGTTACACGGTTTTGCGGTCCTGTGTAATTATGATAGCTTTTTTAATTTATAAAGTCTGTGTTTTCTGGTGTCGCTTTATTTAATAGATACTCATCCTTTTTGCTTGAATTTCATTATCACTATCATTATTTACCTAAGTGAAATCGTAAGTATGTAACCAGTGTTCTTGTAAGCTGCCTTTACAAATTTTCACTTCGTCTAGTTCCCATCCTTTGCACTGCCCTATTTTCTTAGTTGCATTAAAGCTTTCTATCTTTCTTTTTGTGCCATATCTCACATCCCCTACGTTGCACATCCTTTTTGGTGATTTCTTTGATGCCGTTGCTTCAGTTCCAATATTTTATTTTTAAATTTTTTTTTCGTTTGTTTGTGGCAGATCCTGGCGAAGCGGAACAGTCGCTGAGGTCCGAGGGATATGTGTTTGCTGTTGGTGAAACCATTTTTCTGTACATATCTACATACTTATAACAAATACATATGCGCTTTTGGCTTCCTTTTTTTACTACCGTTAGAGAAGTTCTCGCAAATCCATATTACATACTAAGTGCATTTCCATGCAGATCCTGCTGCTCTGCTCCTCTGTGGTGGATGGTGGTAGATGGCCGCATACATGGCTTTGCTTAGTTCCCCCCCTCCCCCCTTCGTTGTTTCTGATGTGATGCCAGAGAGTTTGTTGTTGCTTTTCCGTTTTTTATTTTTGCTTTTTGCTTTACTAGCTGTCTACTAGTTACTCCTTTGCCCCCGCCACAGTGTAGAGCGACGCGGTCATTACTATCAACTGTGTTCGAACTGTGGCAACGTGCACCATAGAGGAGCCAAATGCAAGCATGAGGAAACAGCCAAAGCAGCAGCAGCAGCACCAGCAGCATACAAACTAACAACAACAAAAAAATGTAACATTTACAACGTTAACGATGCAGCAAAAGCGCAGTGAAAAATTGCGCGCCAAAAAGGAAACATTAAAAGCGCCATCTATTGCTGTTGGCAGTGCCGTCAGGAAGTTGCAAGTATCAGAAAAAGCATCATAGTACAGAGAGATAGCAACAGCATCAATAGCAACAGCAGCAGCGGCGGCGGTGGCAGGAGTGAATGAAGGAGGAGCTGTGAATGTGGATAGAGTTGACGTGCTTGGCTATGAGTTTATAGCCATCCATGGTTGCATTGCATTGTATTTAGACAACTGTGCTGAATGCTGTTGCAAGTTGATGGCCAACTATTGTGTGACGATGCTAGGCATGGTATCTATCTACATACATACATACATATACAGTGTGAGTTGCGCCACTGTTACATGTGGCAAACAAGTTTATTTTTCAAATCACATTTCCAACGTTTCATTTGCTACGCATTGTTGTTGTTGTTGTTGTTGAATCTGTTGTTGTTAATTTGAGCATTTTTCAGTTAGTGTTGCTGTTGCGCTAGAGTTGTTTGTCTTTTTGTTGGCGTGCGTGTGTGTATGTAACGTATGTAACGCATGTAAGAGTGTGCTTGGCATCACTGACGATTAAAATGCGGTAGTTACAACGCAAAAGCGCGTCAACTGTAAAGCACTTTGCAACAACAAAAACGCATCATTACAATATACATATGTATGTACGCATGTATTTTTTTCTTGCTGTTGCCATTAGTGCTGCTTATTGTTACTTTACTGTTGTACTGCAGATAGAGTCATGCGGCAAAATTGATTCTTTTGCTTTCGGGATATTCAATTTTTTAGGCATTTTTCTGCCATCTGCATGCATATATAGCTATTGCTATTATATTTGCTATCTCAATTTCTACATATTGCAGCTCCTGTGCATGTGCAGCCAATAAACAATGTGCTGTTAGCGCCCCAACCACAAGACTTACGAGTCCTTGCCCTTAATTCATTTCATTTCATATTTTTCGATCGGAATTTTCTCGGAAAATTTACGTAATAGAATTTTATGGAACTATTTTTAGGTCCTAATACATACCTACCCAAAAGCTTAGTCCTGCGATTGCCACGCCCATTTCTAGGGGGGTTTCGCCTTAAAGAAAATCCACATATTATAACTGGATAGGTATTTTATCGGAAAACGCAATAAAATTTTACTTTTTGCAAAAATCCGTTGTTTAACACCTTACTAAATATATCTCAACATAAGTTTTCGAAAAAAAACTTACCAAAAAAATTGTTGACTCTCACAAAATAAACCATATCGTCACAAAGAAAAATATTTAAAAAATAGTTATTGAAAAACGCCAATTTTGTTTAAACCACGTTTTTTATAGAGAATTAAACAAGGATTACTACGATGGTATAATTCGAAACCCCTAATTTACTGGTCTTCACTATGCAAAACAACTTCAAAAAGTTTAACTGTTAATAGCTAAGTTAACTTTAGGACAATCTTGACCACCTTATAAATAGAAATATTAAGCACGTTTCGTTGGCTTTAAAACAACGTTAAGATGAAGTCTCTACGATGGGCAGAACACGAGATATAAAGATTTGAAGAAGTACATGATTAGTGAGAATCACGAAAAAATCCAAACTTTGACAGATCATGTCTCCAACGAAAAAAGCGAAGAAAACTCCTCGAACACGTGTAAGCTTATTTCATATATAGAACCCATAAAAAATAATGTTAAGCCAATCGAATAGGTGTAGGTACTTCTCACCAGGACTGTGATTAGAAACATCCTATCGGCTTCCGTTCCAATTAGGCATTCAATCGCTAAGTGGATGAAATAGTCAAAACCAATATTTTTGCATAATTTAAAACAAACTGCAGCTAAACACAGATGTTTAATTAAAATAATAAAATAATTCCTGATTTTTGTTGAGCGTTTTTTCAAACCGAACTAGTAAATGCTTGACAGACACAACAAACTGTACTAAGTGCAATTCAACTAATCGTGGTCAGAGTGGTAACCATAAAAAAACAACAAAAACGAAGTACAATTTATTTCACTACATACTTACGTATATGTACATTTGTATGTATAAATGTAGGCATGTAAACGAAAACGAAAGATATCAACGGTATACAGTTATGGTGACCGAGCATTAAAAATGCAACGAAACCACAGTGCCAATCAAACAAGTAGCAAAACCTCAATGGATAAAAAAAATCTGTATACAAATGCACTTCTGTACATATATAAGGCTTTTGCAGAGGCAGTACCGTACATGTTTAGGTTTTATAGTGAAAATCGAGCAAATTTAGGACAAATTATATTTGATTTAAATCTGTCCTTGTACTTAAGAATTTCACGAAATTCTCGAAAATCAGTAAAAATCACCAAATTTCTTAGTGGTTCTAAAAAATCTCAGTGGTTTCCAAAAAGATTCTAAAAAAAATTTGAAAAGTGCAGAATAAATCACAAGCGGTCTGCGGCCCAAAAAAATTACAAGAAAATTCCGGAAAATCTTAAAAATCCCAAAAACTTTGGAATCATTTTATTTTAATAAAATAACTACGAAGATCGACAAGGAACAAAGCAAAGGCAAGAAAACTCTGTTATTCTGGTACAAAAGTCCTAGAAAGGAGCCTCCACTCGTGTTGAAAAGTTATTTTTAGAGAAAGAACTTGTATATCACTTAGCTCGTGGCGCTCCAACAGTGGCAATGGTTGAGGGAACAAAGCACTGGTGTGCCTTACGAGAGATCCGGCTTCAAAACCCCGTGCAGCGAATATTTTCACCATATTTTTTATGTGTTTTATTTATATTTCTTTTAATTATTAGGTTTCATTGCCCTAAACACAATAATTTAAGTTGAAACTTTTTTCTCCGTTTTTTTTTATATTTTTTAATATGTTGTTGTTTTATAAAGAAAAATATATTTTTTTATTTTCATCAAATATTTATAAATGAATTATATATATATATATATTTTTTTAATAATTTTTGTTTTATTTTCTTCGACTTAATTTTCTTTTTGTCTTTAGATTTTATTGCTAAAAAAATATATGTATATCTTTTTTCATCACTTAATGTTTAGGATCTTATTTCATTCTATTTTTCGCCTTTTTAATTTTTTTCCTTTAATTTTTAGATATTGTTTTAAAAGTAAAAATATAAATTTTTTTAATTTCAGTTAATTTTTAAGTAACTACTATTTTAATATTTAATTTCTAGTATCTTTTCTAATGTTATTTTTAGATGTTATTGTTTTAGAAAGAAAAACATATATTTTTTAATCGCATTTAATTTTTTAAAATATTTCGTTTATTTTTGCTTTATTTTCATTTATTTTTTTCTAGTTTACTTTTCCTTATTTATTATTTTTAATTGTTTTAAAAAGAAAAACATATACAATATATTTTTTAAATTTTATTTTATTTTTAAAAACCCTATTGCCAAAAAGCGGACAGAGTGACGCTAAGATCTCCTCCTAAGCAAAACTTTCAATTAATCCTTCGAAAGACAGTAAAGATTTTTCAAGATAGTTCCTATGATTTACAAATGCCTTAAGAAGGACTTTTGTCTTTCAAACGACTGTATGGAGTTGAAATGCGCCTGACATACACTACGGAAGTGAAACTTTGTTGGACTTTTTTTTAGTTCTCTTCACACCGCAGAAATTCACATTGCTCTTAATACTAGCTTAAGTCTCAGTATTCGCTTTTGCATTCTTCTTAGTTTATGTCTTCGTATCCGTCTTCCTACTTGATTTTGTAATCGCTTTCGCCTTCGTGTTCGTAATCGACTTCGTATTCGTTTTCGTATTCGGGTTCGTCTTCAAATTTGTTTTCGTCTTCGTTATGTATTCGCCTTAGTCTTTGTCTTCGTGTTCATCCTTGGCTTCCTCGCCTTTCGTTTTCGTTTTAGCATTCGTCTTCATAATCGACTTTGTATTCATCTTCGTATTCGTCAGTGTTCGTTTTCACCTCCGTCGAGTATTGGTCTTCGTTTTCGCCGTCTTATTCGTATTCGTATTGTATTCGCCTTCATTGTGCACATACATATGTATGTAGGTATTTGAAATATTTTATTTATGGAGCAGTCCGTTTATAAATAAATATAATTCAAATTTAATTTCCCGAATTTTTACACATCTAAGTATGAATGAATATCATTTGTATGTATGCATGTGTATACTTAATAGCTACCTTTCACAAAATACTTAATCGAAAAAGATGAAAAACCATTGGACGAAAATTGAAAATGTAAAAGTCGTCATTAATCAAAATTGCAACAACAAAATCCCATTTAAACGCATCGACAAATTATTAGGTGAAATGTTAAGTGCAACTAAACTAAGTAACAAATTGCCAAAACACAAATCAATAAATTTTTTAAGTTGCAAGTATCAGTAATGCGTTCCAGGTGCATTCAACGCTTTCGGTAAAGTGCAACAATCACAACGAGTAATTAACAACAAGTGAATGTTGGAAAAAAATTCATAGCAATGAGCAAAGTAAACGAAGAAACATGGCAAATATGTCTATGGCGGTGTTGCAAAGACAGAAATCTAATAAATGTGGTATTAAGCAATAAGAGCCGTTACTTTTTTTGTATCAATGTACCACTTACTACCGCCGAACACTGAACAAAGCAATAAATGAATTTACTGAAAGCGATTTAAAATTACAAAAGCAAAACGCTACTGAGGAGGTCGATATTATTACTCTTCTTTTGTTTTTATGGAGTTTTATAGAAAATTTATTTACTGCTGTGACTAATTTGAATTATGGTTTTCCAATTTTTTATGATTTTTTAATTAGCTGCTTATCGCAGTGGCACTTACGCAGTGCGTTTGACGACGATGCCGTTCGCACAGATTAAGAAATAAGTTAGACAAGTCGGGTCATAGACTTGAGTATTTGAATGCTGTTTTTAAGGTTATTTAGTTTTGTTGGAGGCCTAAATGTGAACCTTGAATTTGGTTTTTGAGACAGGATTAAGTTATCGGCCTATTTAATTTTATTTGCTCGCCATTTTATAAGATATGAAAGTTGTTTCTTTATTTTTATTTTATCTTTATAGTGCCGCAGTAATCACGGCTATCAGTGAATCCATCGTATGTTCGATGTTTATGAAGTCCACAAAAGTGCCATCACTGAATCCGAATAGCTATGAACGTTAATTAGAAATTCGTAGAGAGCGTTCATTGAATCCGTTCGATATGAAGATTCGTGCAGATACTCTACGACGAGTTAAAAATAATGCAAAAAAGCTGCATTATTGTTAATTAAAAATATTTGTTATAGTCCAAATTTCTTATAGTTTGATATAATTCCGTATGATTGTGTAAATGAAGGCGTATAATACCAATGACGTATGTATAAACATTAGGGTCGTACGAAAATGCATGTGGGGAAAAAGTATAGTCGGAATTTTAATGCTCTCACTCCCTAGGATTATTTTTTTAAAGAAAAAAATATATCCACATTTTTTACCGACTACAAAAAAGGAGAAGGTTATCAATATGTGGGGTCAACCAATTTCTATAATTATTTTTTAAAGGATAGGTGAGGTGGTCCCATACTAATTTCGTTTAGATCCGATTATTGTATCATGAAAAAATTTACGGTATTCTTATATTTTTATATGAAAATTTAAGTCGGTTTTGTTTTTTGCTTAAAACTCGCTCAAATCGCACAAAGTTTTACTTGTCTTTTATATGGTGAAAAAACAACTTTTCATAGAAATGGTATAGAATTTTTGAAAATGAATATTTTTCGATCGAGAAACACCGTTTCTCTTCAGGAGACTCCCGATAATAATAATACAAAATTGTTTATTTAACCTCTTATCATAGTAACTTTATTTAATAGGTCCGTCAAAACCCCTGAAAATGCAATGGGGGCACCAAAAAAAATTAAATTAGTATTAAAAAATGTTCAAATAAACAATTGCGTATTATTGTTCTACTGAAGAGAAACGGAGTTTTCCGATCGCAAAATATTTCAAGATTTTTATAAATACAATATTTTCAAGCACTCTATAACATTTCTACGAAATTTATTTTTTTTTAATTCCGACTATACTTTTGCTTTGGACCACCCTAATGCACATGCATACATTTATTTGCTAGACGCAATTTAATAAATGAATATTTTTTTACGAAAGTAGGAAACATTAGTTTAACAACAATTTATTAGAAATAACCCGAAATACTTTAATATCATAAAGGCTATATGAATTAAAAACAAGTATGAGCAGCGCTGTCTTCGGCTCTGCCGAAGGCTTCATACCTTTCATGAACATCTGCAAATTTTACTTTGACAGATTACTACTTTTGAATACATCTGCATACATCGATAGAGGAGTTACATACTTATATAAAAAATCGCATCTAAACAATCAGAGGTATGGAAGATATACTTTATATGGCACCAATCTAAGTGATTTTCACTGCTATGTGATCGGTATGTAAACCGGTAACACAATTTATTGGGTTTAGTTTCCTACATAAAGGAGATATATGGCAAAAACTGGTATCTGAACAATCAGTGCTATAGGAGATAAAGCTTATACAGCATAGATTTTGATGATTTTCTCAGTAGACTTTGTATTATTATTTATAAAATATCTTACGAAATTTATCGGTTTTAGCTGTTCAAATAAAGGAGTTTTACCGTAAAATCCCATATCTGAACAATCAGATGTATGAAAGATATATGTTGTAGTCATCCGATCCTTGTTATATTCACTGTAAGTGTTCTGCTAATAATGAG
>NW_016175934.1:9438-9625 GCF_001687245.7 Rhagoletis zephyria
TACATTTTAATGGGTCTATCTCTTTTTGTTCTGGTACTTACAAACATCGGACCAAAGTTATAATACCATTTCATGCTCATGAAAGGTATAATAAAAATATTCTCCATTTTAAAGAATAAAATTTTGAGGCGAAAAGAAAATTAAAAAAAAGGAACAGTCCAGCGCCTTCGTCTTGGCCTGCAGGCTG
>NW_016175935.1:0-3912 GCF_001687245.7 Rhagoletis zephyria
CCACAATGAGTACATAGAATAAGTAGCTGAATATCGATGGAGTGTAAATGCTCAATAACTCGTGACTCAAACGTCGATTGCGGTCATGCAAGCCGCGTAGGCGTTTAATAACCATGCAAAGGCAATACACGCGATTGCGGTGATATTTATTGGGTGGCTTTAAACTATTTAAGTATTGTCCTGCCTCGGCGCATGCATATTGCAACAACTCATTTATTTGTTTGCCATAATGCGCCATAGTTAAGATGCAAGTAAAATATGTAACGACTACCACTTGCAAGAGTATACCGCAAAAGCAATTGAAGATCAGCGCTGCCAAAAGTTTCGGTCGCTCCAAAGCTTTTTCTTTATGCACCACATAAACAGTCAGTACAGGTGTCAGTGATATGAATAGTATTTTAGTGAAATACAATACGCAACTTTGTCGATCCAAGCGCTGCAAACGTTCAACACTCACGCGCGGCATATTTAAGTGGCGCCGAAGATCTCGCAGTGCGTTATGCTGGCGCAGCCAATGATTGAGAAAACGTACTATGCGATCTTGAATGCACCAAATCCAGATCATGACAAACACGGCAGCACCCTGTATCAATATGTAACGCATATTACCGACAGCTGCAAGTAGCCAGCTTGAGCTGAGAAAATGCATTTGTGTGAAGAGCGTGTGTAAAGCGAAAAGCATATAGCCGGCGATCGAAAGTATGATTGCAATGCTGTAACAACGCAACACACGAGATAGTCGAAAATGACCCCGAAGCTGCTGAGGTGTCCCTTTCAAACGTAGCACGCCCGTTTGCACCTGGCGCTGGTGCTGTGTCCTTTCATAACTTTCGTACACAAAGCATGAAATGCCCAGCAAACACGTAACATATTGAATGCCGATAGCGACATATGAAAACGGAAGCGGTTGCAAAAGTCTGCTTTGTTTTGTGGATCCTCGATTTGCGCGATTTTTTACTTTCCCTGCGACCATGATTTAGTGGTGCAATTTTTCGCTGCTCTCACNCATAACTTTCGTACACAAAGCATGAAATGCCCAGCAAACACGTAACATATTGAATGCCGATAGCGACATATGAAAACGGAAGCGGTTGCAAAAGTCTGCTTTGTTTTGTGGATCCTCGATTTGCGCGATTTTTTACTTTCCCTGCGACCATGATTTAGTGGTGCAATTTTTCGCTGCTCTCACTTGTGCACTAACTTTGCTATACTACTGCGCTTTGCAAAATCGACTCGCCTTTTAGCATGAAGTGGAAAACTTTGCAATTTCACAAATTACTGCTTTAGAGTGGCAATTACGAAAATCGAAATTCGAAATTCATATTATTAAGTAAATACTTGGCCATTTGGCATTGAAGAATTGCATTATGTCGGGATTTTAATGCACAGTAGACATAGGAAGCAATTTCACTTTAAATCGTTAAGTAGAATGAAATAAAATTTAATGTAATTACTACTACAAAACAGTCTACCTCCGGGTGTGGTCACCACTGGCTGCAGGCTGGCGTAATTTCTGCAGCAGCGATCTAGCACTTTGCGTTAAACAGCTACTTCTGCTTGGGCTGGGTAGCTACCAACGTTACAAGGAAATTCAATCCCACTGCTCATTTATGTATGGGTATCCATCATTAATATTATTTCGTCGTGTCGAAAATTTTGCAAATATAAAAACTTTGGGATTTCCTCCATTTATAAATCTTACTAGCAGAACACCTACAGAAATACGTAGTATGAAAAATTTGGTTTATATGGGAGTTGTCACGCCCCCTTTATATAACGAAACTTTTTTATGCTTATACCCATCCTTGGGAGGTATGCTGTAGGTGTCCGAAATTTCAAAAAAATCGGTTCAGCCGCTCTCGAGCTTTGCGAACACAAAAAAACGAATTTCAAAATATCTATTAGTATAGATTTGGTATAACGCATAAATGGTGTTAATTATTACAAATATAGTGAAACTATCGATAAAGTTACTCGTGCGAATCTCTTCCAAAGCCTCCTCTCCGGAGCCACACGCGCTTTACATAATCCCCCGTTCATAATCCCCCGTCCACTTACATATGTGAATAGGGGTTCACAGGTTTTCCTGTGAAGAAATGTAAAATAAATGGTTAAATAAAATGAACTTATAAGATAAGTGAAATTTTCATCACAGTATTCTACTCCTGAGTCACCAACTGTGATACTATGCACCAGTTTCATCTATTGTAAAATTGTTATTTTTTTATACCAGGTATGTACAATTCCACTTCATATTTCATATTTCGCAACAAGTTAAACATCACCACGCCTGGTCTTCTTTAATGCCACCAAAATACATATTTTCCAATGTCAGCGCACCTATAATGGCCTAAGAGGTTTTATAATACTTTTTACTGATTTTGCCACTTTTATTATCTCATCTTTAAAAACTTTATCTAGTGTTTTTTATTGCGAACATAACACACTTTTACACTTTCGCGAGTTTGAGAAATCGCTAAGAAAAAAAGACACCTAATGTCACTGATGGATTTGGGCGCTGCTTACTAGATGTGGAAATGTCAGAAGTTGCTTCGCATATGTGGAAGTGAAAGAAAAAACAATAACCAATATTTGGTAAACTCAGCACCACAAGGTGGAAAAAACGAATAACTCCCGTTGTGTTGGTGAAAGTTATCGTCAAATATCGCACAGTCAAATTAAGTTAAAGTGCAAAGTTTTTAAGTGGCAAAAACAGAATTCAAAAACATAGAATAAAGTATAGAAGTGAATGTGTAGACATGCAGTGTGCACATCAACATGTACATATATACGTATGTAGGTATGTACACTAGACTGGTTCAGAAAACTATAAATAAATAGCATAAAATTTCTCTTAGAATTTATTAATCGTTTTTAATTTTCTAAATAAAAATTAATTTTCTAATAAAATTTCAAAATTGCGACATATTTTGTTTTTGCTATGTTATTTAAATGGAAAATAAAAGCTCGCCGTGTACGACTTCTAAGCCTTTATATAAGGGACTGTGCTTTTGCCATTCGTTTTTTTCACTTTCCCTAAAATATTTCACAAGCGATTTGGAAAAAGTAAGATTATTTTAACCAGTCTAATGTCCATATGTAGGGTATGCTTTGTGAAAACCAATATTTCTGCATGTGCGTATACAATTGGTAGATATACATATAAACGAGCCAATGTGCCACTTTCGCCGTTACATGCGTGCATATGTACATATGTAAATATGTATCTTCCTATGCGCCAGTGACATACTCAGCCAGGTTAAATTGAATTCTCGTCATAAATATTGTAAATTGATTTTACCTCAAAAAGTTTGATTTTTTCTCGTAGTTATTTTATTTTTTATGTTGGTCGAAAAAATTTCCAAATGCTTTCAACTCACTTAGTTATGTATATATGTACTGTACGGGAATTTGGCCAGCAACTAAATGGTGAGTACAAAAAGAAAAAAATAATGAAAAAAAGTTATTTTAACACATTTTGTTCACATGCCTAAGTGTTTCGCAAAATTTTACAAATAACTTTTGAACGGACCTATGTATATACATATAACTATATATTAAGTCTTTTTGTAAGGCAATTCTAAAAATAATTTTTTTTTTTTGCCAAACGTCTTTTTAAATGTTTTGTCCCGAATTATTTTTTTCCATTTTTTCATTGGTCTCAATTACCCCGGTCTAGTGCTTACCCCCGCGAGAATAGGATCGACACACACCATCTATTTGTCGATTTCAAAGCCGCTTTCGACAGCACGAAGAGAAGTTGCCTTTATGCCGCGATGTCTGAATTTGGTATCCCCGCGAAACTAATACGGCTGTGTAAAATGACGTTGAGCAATACCACCAGCTCCGTCAGAATAGGGAAGGACCTCTCCGAGCCGTTTGATACCAAACGAGGTTTCAGACAAGGGGACC
>NW_016175935.1:4404-9625 GCF_001687245.7 Rhagoletis zephyria
GAAGAGGAAGGCCTCCTCTGCGTTGGAAAGACCAGGTGGAGAAGGACTTGGCTTCACTTGGCATTTTCAATTGGCGTCAGTTAGCACAGAAGAGAAATGACTGGCGTGCTGTTTTGGACTCGGCCAAAATCGCTTAGGCGGTTACAGCGCCAAATAAGAAGAAGAAGAAGAAGAAGAAGTGCTTACCCACCAGATCTCAGTTCTTATCAGCCTAGTATCAGTAAATCAAGGCTCACCAGAAGTGAAATATTTCGATTAAATATTTCAGCATAACTATTTGTGGGTCACTGATAAATGTACGACCCCTAGGCCCGGCTTTAGACTCACGAATGAACGGCTTTTAACATACTATAACGGTACTGTCTAATGTGGACCCATACAAGTACTTATCAGAAGAAATATTAAAAACCAAGTTTTATATGATTTTAAAATGCTGGCGAACTTAAAAAATAAAAATCATGGCCGAAGAATTGGGAGAACTGTTCTACCTTACTATGTTTTTATCATGGTAAAATCGTCGTTTCGCTCATCACAGAAACTTAATTTCTCTCGCGAGGCACATAGTACATACTTGCAATTTCGATTTACATTTTTTTTTTATTTTTCATAATTCGATTAAAAGCAAAGTTTATATCATATAAAAAGGTATGTATGTTGGTTCATATGAATGCATGGCAAATGCTATAAATGCTCATACTCCCCACTATAACTTCAAGTGCCTGACCACCAGTGCTCCAGCAACGAAGTATTTAGTAATATAAAATATGAAATGCTCGTACACACACTAAAAAAAAAATTGAACGCACTCAGGTGCAGGAATGAGAACGAAATGTTCAAGTGTAAATAAATAAAGAAAAATAAATAAGTGCAATAAAATTTTTAAGAGTTTTGCTATTTTGCCACTTCTGCTAGCATGTGCGATGATGCACTCATATACAACATACATATGTATGTAAGTATGTATACTTGTAGGTATAAAATATTATATTTATTGAAATTGCTAGTTGCCTACCCCTCTACAGTTCCCAGTGCAGATGTGTACAGGTACATACATTTGGATTTATGTATATACATATGTACACGCATGCACATCAACATATTAATATAAGAATCCACATTTATTTACTTGTACAAATGACATTTGAGTGAAAATAGTATGAAAATTTCCGCAATGTAAGTTAGCGTAGTTGTTAGTGTTGTCATTGCATTTGACACGCAATTACACTTAACGGAATTAAGAATTTTATTTTTCAGTTATTTGGGTTGCTGGTATACAATTAGAACTACCAGGGACCGAACATAACAGTTATTGATGAAAACTATCATGGAAAAATTCACTATGAAGGAAAAGTTCTACAACTAAATTATACATACATATCGAATTCTTTTTTCACCGAGACTCAAATTTGAAAATAAATTTTTATTTGCAATTGTTATTCAAAATTAAAAAAAAACAACAACAATTCTTTTTGATTTTTATATTATATGTATTAGTTATTGAAGGCTTTTATTTATAAAAGTCATGATGTTTTGGGCGGTTAAAACATGATTTGACAAGATGTGTGAAAGCCCGAATTTTCTTGATGAACAACTTTTCATTATTTTTCCTCCATTCATTCAAAACAGTTGGCGGTTTACCACTCATACTTAACTGATCGAAACTCCGCTAATGCCACTATAGCCACATGACCCATTATTAAGAAGGAAAAGAGTGACAATTTCTTTAAAAATGCTGCTTGCCTGAAAAACTTTTGTTGGTTTTACTTATTTTGAAAGATCCGTACAGTTGATGGGCCTTATCTTTCTAGCTCCTACGCATATATCAAAGTTACCTCAAAAGCAACGATACTATTTAGCTGTCTGGTCATAGCGCGCTTATATTTTTTCAGCATTCATCCGCAATCCAATTGACGCAAGCCTTTACACTGCTGTTGCGTTAATCCACGTCGAAATTTGTAAACAATCATTCATTTTTTTGTGGACTTAAAACTTTGAAGTAACGTTAAGTTGCGAAAAATCTCAAATTGTGTAATCAATTGCAATTGTGTAGTCAAATGACATTAGTTTTGCGAAATCTAAAGACTAGTTTAGTGACCCTCGTATGGCAGGTGAAATTAAGTGGCATCTGTATGCAAGTATGTTACAAGCGTTTCTTAGTTACTGAACTTACTGGCGTTTTTATCAATTTAAATATTTTTCATATATTTAAAAAAATTGTGAGATATTTGATCGCGTACATACATATAATACCTACTTACTGTTACCTTAATTCACAAAGGCCCTAACCAACTGCGTTTTTCACAGATTTTGATAGGATATACCTACTAAAATACAACTACATAAAAAAATTTAAAATGTTAGTACCAAAAACAACGGAGTCTGCTGTTTTGATTTTTTTTTGTAAAACTTTGTTTTTTGCTTTTCCTGTAAAATAGAAAATTTACTTTACTCTGTTTTTAATAATCTGAAATCAATGAAACTTTCATATATTATAATTTCTCAGATCCCAAACTTTGTTTTGTATTTATTTCTGTTGTTATTTCTTTGTCCTAATTTTCTTTCAACCACTTTTTTAACGCCCTTACTACTTTTTCAATTCAATATTTCAGCCAAGACAACTTTTAATGTTATGAAAAATATTATAGCATTTTTTACAGAACTGGTTAGCTTATGTATGTATATGAAAATATATCTGCATACGCATGTCTACAGTGCTATATTCACAGAACACTGTTACCATTCGTCAATGCTCATATCGTCTTTTATTACCAACATTTCGTTGAGAACAAAAATATCCCATTATAATTACTCCTGCAGCCAACATGCATCGTTTTTTCTCTACGTACTCACGAGTATGAGAGAGAAATTATGTTAGCAAAAGAGAGAAATTATGTTAACAAAGGAGAGTAAATAAGAAATAAGAAAGTAAGAATACTCACTCAATATAGAGCTTGTTGGAGTGGACAAAGTATGCCAAATCAAAGAAAGCGGACTATGCAGGCCCATATAAAAATCATTATTTCTTCGTCCTTATACATAGTAATAAAAAGTGAACCCACCTCAGAAAGTACAATCGAATTACTCCTTAATTTATATATTTGCAACACATGTAACTCCACAAGTAATAGTCAGAGACCGAATGCTAGCAAAGTGGTTTCAACAAAACAAAGCAACATGGAAATCACTCCACTCTTGCTACACAAAAACTGCAAGCACAAAACTGAGTGAATTGCACAAAGAGAGTTCCCTTCCATTTCATTTTTATTAGGTCCTGTGACCTAGCAAGATCTGTCGTGATAACACTTACGAATGAAGTCACTTCAAACCTTTCGCTAATTATAAGGGTTAAGGTCCATCTGCAACTCCCAAGAAAAATCAGAAGAAATATTTTCATTATCTATTTGTATTGTATTGAAAAAGTGCTTTGCTGCTGTTGTAAATTTTCCTGAAGAACGACATAAATTTACGAGCATTTTTTTCTAGAGAGCTGCATTGTTTTTTAAGAAATTTTTGTAGAAGAGAATTTCACTTCCATTTATTGTGCGTAATTTTACATGAATTTTTCGTTATTCTTGAGAGCTGCAAGCAGGCCTTTAAGCAAATATTGATGAAGACAAAATTCATTTCCTAAGCTGTAAAAGCCTGTAAGTACTATTTTATAAATATGTTATCTACCTTAAATCGCAGTTCATAGACTCTCCCGGCTAAGGTTAAGGAGTCGTTCGAAGATCCACGTTTGGTAGTTTTAAATCTGATTGACTGTATCTTATCCTTTTCCGAACGCCATTGGGCTGCAACCAGTAAGTCTTCCCATCTCCTTGGAATCTCTGCCAATTACACCTTGAATGAACAGTAGAAAGGCTGATTTTCATCCAGGTTAAGTTGGCCTGCGCGTTTCGCGAGATTATCAGGTCTTTCGTTTCCATAAATTGGTAATGACCTGAAATCTCCATAATATGACTTCTCACGCGTTGCTAGTTTCTTCAGTAGACTTTTCCAACTATCCACTAGCCTCTTTTCTAATTTAGAAATCGGGTATATGAAGGGTCATATCGCTACCTAAAGGTGGAAAAGTGCCAATTCCACTTTTATTTAATTTAGTTTTTGACACATATTTAATGAGTGATAATGGTAAACTGTATCGGTTTATCTTTTCTCCTGAACGATTTCAATAAATGACTTGCCACCTTTTCATGTTTGGGTAACGATATGAAGGTCCTAACGAAATTCGTTAGCGCATATACACAGCTAACTGGAAGGTTTAAAAAACAGATGAATCAATAGGTATATGAAAGTATATAAACCTAGTAAATGATTGTTTCAGGAAAGTATACACCCTAGAAATCAACAGAAACCCCTAGAAACAAAGAGAAGGTCTTACTGAATAATCCCATACTGAAGTCAAGTTTTATATTTTACATACACATCATACTATGTACAGCAACACAAAGGTTATGAAAATTAAAAAAAAAAACACTATACTAAATTAAAATTGGCTACGCTTTTAAAATACTTAATTTTAATTTTTAACTTTTATTAGCATCAAAAAAAATTTTAAATTCTGCAAAGATTCAAATCATAAATATTATTGTAAAGCATTGCTGAGAAGCAGACTGGGCGGATATATGAGCAATATAAGGCGTAAACTTGAAAAACGGTTACTAGGTCAGTGACATTTGCAGTAACAACGCGGACATACATACATTTATTCGCAATTATGTATAGTTAGCTACATTTGTAAATGTATGCCAAGTTTTTTTGTACCAAGAATGGAATAGAGAACTCTCACACAAAGCAGGCAACAACGCTCTCTGCTCAACACAAAACAGCTAAAAGTAAGTTTAGTACATCCGAATGCATTGGATGCTGCAAAGCAGTGACTTACTTCGGCTCTTTTAGCTAGCTGCCAGCGGAGATGAAGCTGAGCAGAGCAGTTTGCTCTATGTTGCTCATACGCCACCGCGCACCTAGTGGCGGTAGCGCAAAGAGTATGCATGTGCCTAAGTACTAAAAATCTCAATAGCAATTATTAGTCAAAATTTTAGTTTAACGAATTCTCTGAAATTTCACAAACACTCCCAATTACAGTATTTGGATGCTGTACATCCACTCAGGATAACGAAGGCTTTTCTCTGCGGCACTACGCGCAATGACTTAGACTTCAATATTTAAGTGATGATGCTCTACGCTCTCAGCTTCGTTTTCAATCTGCTGAAAATTA
>NW_016175936.1:0-9623 GCF_001687245.7 Rhagoletis zephyria
TAAATAAACAAGTTTCAAAACATTTATAGATTTTAGAAAATATGACGACTTATTTATAGCAGAATTCCAGAAGAAAGAGTCCACCTTGTTTCTGGCCATTAAAAAACCATGTTTTCATCGAAGAAAAAGTAGTGACCGAATAAATATTAATGTCAGGCGGCATTAATAAAGACCAGGATAAAATGTGATCAACAATCACTGATAGAGAGAAAAGCATTTAAAGGCAACAACAGAATGGAATGTCTCGCAAATTGGTTAGNATAATTGTCTATTTTTTTTGTTTATTTTTTATTCTTTTTAAAGTTTTCTACAAATAAAGCGAATATATTGCAGAGAAAACAATTTCTAGTTTTGATCTTTAGCGTACATATTTACTCCGCTTCACTTAAATAGGAACACATTTTTTCCTCAGATCTGAGCTTTTATGTGGAGTTTTGGGCTTTGGAGAAGCTTCGCTTTAATCTCACTTTGAAGAATGATCAATTTACAAAAAAAAAGAGTGAAATAAAGAAAATAGCTTTATTACTTTGGATTTCATTCCACTTCCACATATAACGACACGAAAATTATGCTTATTACTTTGATTCACTTGAATAGGCGCAGTGACTTAAAGTTTAGGTCCTGTGAATAGGACTAGGGTGCGAAAATATACCACGAATGTTAAAAAAAGGTCCTTAATACTTTCTTTGCATGAATTTTTTCGTAATTTTGAAAAACTTGAAACATTATCTGAACAGCTGTAGACCACGAAATCGCGCCATATTCTCTTCTAGATCATGGAGGGGAAAAATGTAACAATTCTGTGTTTTCTTCATTTTTGCCACTACTTTTAGAAATTGATCATTCTTCAAAATTAGATTAAAACGAAGCTTCTCTGCTGTCCACAAGTCCAGATATAAGCTCGGAGCTTGAGGAAAAAATGTGTACCTATTCAAGTGAAGCGGAGTGTATGTACGAGTATACACATATAGAAGGCACGAATGAGCAGTATATGTATACACAATAATAAATAATACTTTTTTCTTTTTTTTTGTTTTTTTTTTGTGTTATGAGTGATGAGTTTCCACGACAATTTTTTAAGATCATTCATCCTAAATTTTTTTCGCGAAAATTCCATTCAAAAATATTCAAAACAAAATAAATATAATACTAAAAAAATAATAAACCCACGCAAATATTCATATGTATGCATGTTTATACATATGTACATATACTATTTCTTTACAGCAAAAACTACTAAACGCGTTGTAGGTATTGATGATATATGTAAATATAGTATTTGGAGAATTCACAAAAATTCGTAAAGGGTTGTATAGTCATAATAATTTTTAGTAGTACGAAATTTGACCACTTCACAACGATCTCAAAACATTTTTAGCGTTATTAAAATTATACAATCAAGTGAATCAGCCAATTGTTTACTTAAGCGAACTACAAATATGTATATGTATAATTTTTAAAATAGCTGGTCCAATATGAGTAAAAACTGTGAGCAAGAACTTTTCTTCTTTTTTTTTTTACCAACACGGCTATGATTACTCAACTTGTGTCAACACTTCGGAAATGACAATGGTTCAACGTTACCAAACAATTTATTTAATTTTCTTAACAAACGTTGAAAAAGGAGCTTTAGTCACCAGCCAAAAAAATTTTGTTTTACCAGCGCAGAATATACCTGCAATTAGCATTTGTAAAAGCATTAATTCTGCAATAATTTTATTTCCAATTTACATATATCTTTTGAAAATACATCAAACTTCGAACTAACATTGATTTAGATTTAAGAAGCTAAGCTGGGGACGTAATGTTGGGGATATATGTAGTACGCAAGGCAATCACTGCAATATATGTACATTTGTATGTACTCTTACAGGAAGCCAATTAATAGGAAATGGCTGACAGAAATCAGGTTAGTACACTAGCACTCCGCAGAGCAAGTGAAAAGGAAACCAACATTAAAAGGTTGCACAAAACCCATAGGCTTGCATCCAAGGGAGCGTAAGGCAAACAATAGCTTCAAAGGCACTGTATGAGGTTTCCATTTACCCACCGGGCAGACAGCATTTATTTAAGTATAAGGGCAAAACTAAAAAACAGGTACACTTTCAAAAAAAAAATATAATTTTTTTAATTTTTAGTAAAAATTTGTTTGAAGCATTTTACAGGTACAGTGACGAAAGTATTGGCACAGTGAATTTTTCGCACTATATGCAAATTTTTTTATTCTAATTTATTCTCGATAATTTTTTATAAAAATATATAGTTCATTCTACACCAATAACCATAAAAGTCAAATGTCTAAACTTTGTGGAATACCCAGGAAAATTCAATAAATTTGCATACTAATTTGCAACTTTCTTTTATTATTTTTTATTCAATTATTTTAAAGAAAAATTCGAAGTATGCCATTTTATAGCCCATTCAATTTTAGAGTGACAAAGTGCAGGTTTGAAGTTGCTAAAAAATCGCGTTGATTTTTGGCAATTTCTTCTTCTTCCATACAAAGTATGTTTGACAATTATTTTTTGTATTGCGAAAAGGAGCAATACCTTCCACTGAAAAAATTTCCAAAAATCAACGCGATTTTCTAGCAACCTCAAACCTGCACTTTGTTATACTAAAATTGAGTGGGCTATAAACTTACATAGTACTTGGAATTTTTCTTAAAAAGATGCAAATTAGTATGCAAATTTATTGAATTTTCCTGAGTTTTGCACAAAGTATAGAGATTTTATTTTTACGGTTTTTGGTGTAGAAAGAACTATATTTTTATAAAAAAATTATCGAAAATAAATTAGGATAAGAAACATATATTGCGAAAAGTCACAGTGCCAGTACTTTTGTTCGTCATTGTATATGTAATGTTACAAAGACCAGTAGTTACAAAAAGATTTAGATCGTGTTGACGTATTTTCCAAATGTGCATCTTAATTGAAGATGTGTTTGGAATAAAAATTACGCTCAAGATCGCAGAATATTTTATCTTTAAAAATTGGTTCAATCTGAAAGCACACCTATTGCTAAGGTATCAAATTATACATAATTGTTTGTAGAATACAATACAAACTTAAACATTTTTTTTTTTTAATGAAATGCTTCTAAAACTAAAATTTCGAAAAATTGTGAAAAGTAGAGTTACACAATCTGAGTTACTTGCCATTTAGTTATTTTTTTTTTAAAGCACACTTTAGTTACGTACTTCATATGAAGTGTACAGATAAGTACTAATTGCACATCAAATTTCAAACCAGTATATGGTGTGCTTCAAAGGGCTTTTCAATGCCTTCAGTATTCGACTTCAAGATTACTGGAGCGCCTTTCCGGCTGAATTGATCGCATTCAATAAGTCCGCACCACTGGTAAAGTGCGAAGGGATATATGTATGTATATATATTGGGACGTTTCAATTTTCACTGATAATGGAACGGCCAAAAAAATCCAGCCGCGAAATATGGCAAATCTCGAAATGGGAATGTCAGTAATTTCGCCCTTAACAGAATGTGGGATCCAGGCCAAAGCGAGGCAATTGTGACTAACTTTTAATTCCAAGAAGAGAAGGGAATAATACAGCAACTTCTGTGCCAGTGAGCTGCACTGTCTATACGCAAACTTGTTTTTCTAGGCAGGTAGACCTTCGTTTGAAATCGATATAGCAGTGAGGATTGAATATTTTTTTTAGTATATACAATACTTTGGTATGCTTTGATGGGATGGACGCTTTTTTTCTAATGGCACTCGTCCCTAGCCAAGCAATGGTAAATGTGTCATAAAAAATCATTTCACAAAAAACAGTTTGCTGTACATAGAACTCTCCATTTGCATACTCAATGAAGTTGTCAACCAAAAATTAGGGGAAAAAATCACTGTAACACTTATTTACTCACAAACCTGATGTCCAAATAGTTCTTTGTATAATATAGTACTAACTAAGTATTGGCTCTCTTATATTCCTACATACGCTTACGCTTAATTTTAGTGAGCAAATTTGGCAGAGGACATCACTTCACATACCTGAAAGTAAAAGAAGAAAGACGAAATTTAATTATGAATCAGTAAGGCATTTTATAATTATAAAAAATTTATTTACATGTATTTATATAGTTAATTGAAAATAAGAAAAAAAAACATCTGTATTTAATAAGTGATTCTAAACCAGACGTCTATACTTACACTAAAATTCATATTTAAGTACTTGGCAATTAGCAAAATAAAAAAAAAAAAACAGAAAAATTTACGAGAATACAAAAGAAATGTAAAAGGCGAAAGGTCAAAGCAAACATAAAAACAAAACAAAAAGTCGCTCGAGCATAAGGAAAAGTTAGAAAAAATTAAATAAAAGAACAAAAGAGTAAATACGAACAGTAAACACTAAAAAAAAACATGGAGGACATAGAAAAGTGCATAAACCCGCCAAGCTAATGAAAAGCAAATACTAAGGAAAGTCAAAAGCACAGAACATGTATGCACGTACACATACAATTATATGTGTAGGTACATTAGGGTGCTTCACTATCCATACAAAAAAAAAAAGAGAAAAAAAAATTAATACTGTTTTTTTTTTGTCGGAATTATACAAATTTTTATATTCTAAGCCGTCCGCAAAAAATTTTTGGAAAAGTATCAAAATTTACGTGAGCTGAACCCATTCAAAAATAACAGCAAAAATTGTATTTTTTAATGAATAAAACTAGTTTTTAAAACATTTTTTTTCTAAGAAATTAGCTCTCTGCAAAAAAATGTTGAAAAATTTTAGCAACGGAATCAGAATAATATTTTTCGAGGTATTTCTAATCGGTCCAGCTCACGTAAATCTTAAAATTTTATCTAAATATTTTGGCGAAAGTCTTTAAATGTAATAAATTTTATAGTCCAGTTGGAAAAACGCAATTTTTTTTTGCTGATGCACCCTAATGTCCGTATATACGCGCATGAGACTAAATAAGCAGCTACAATGGCATTTAAGAGAGCAAGTGTGTAGGTCGAGTCTCAAAACGCTGTAGTCCTCTAGATACAGGCGTTCAACTATTTTTAAACAGACCTACACGTATGTATGTATGTGTATTTGTATGTGGCACTATACGAGGATAGTGGTGGGTGTCGCTACAAAAGCCCCCCGAGTTCAAATAGTAGCAACGAATGCGGAATGCGCAGACAATTCGAAATGGGATTTATGTGTATCAACGCACTACAAAGGGATAGCAGCAACCACACACACACATGCTTAGTTAACAGGCAAGGGTAGGGTTTATGCGCCTTGAGGTAGGCAATGCGATACATACATATACACATGTGAGATGAGTGTGATTGCATGCGTGGATACACTCGAAAAACTTTTGTTGACTTTTATGTGTAAATGTCATGAAATGACGTTGATGCTGTGACTTAATCAACTAATACAAATGTAGGCATGTATGCATGTATGTGAATTTGTAAGGTTATGTCAGAACATAACAAAGAGGCTTTCATTGTACACATGTATTTTTAGATAAGCTGGAAATTATATGTCTACCCGGATGTGGGTGCTTTATATGTAGTCATGTAATAAACGTCATTCACCGTACTTGCCTTTTTGCAGACGGAACTAAGGAACTATGGTAGAGTAAATAGATATTTTATGACGCCTATGACATTTTCCCTTAAGGTCTAAAAAAAGTTGATTTTTAATAGAAAAAAATGGTATGTTTCTGTTGCTGGGAGAATTGGTTTTAATCCCAAGAGTATTAATACTTGTAATAAGGTATTGCAAGCAAGCAAGGGTTGAAAAATGTCTTAACAAATGTTGGCGTTGATTTAGTTGTATTATGCTTTCGAGCAAAACTTAAGACACCGAAAGAAAAAGGTGAGTGTCAATGGTCATAATACACTTCAGAGATTACAGTAAAAAGCATGACAGCTAAGCGACAAATAATTTGTGATTTAAATTTTTTGCTGACAAATATTTTCGTTAGTAGAAGGGTAAAATTTTACTTAGGCAAAAATGTTGAAAAAAGTGCTACCTGGTAGATTCATGTTAAGGCAGGCAGATTAATTACCCTTTCATAAAACCCTAAATACCATATACACTAGGCGACAAATGATTTTGCATTATTGCATTAATCATTTATGAAAGTATAGTTCATTCTATAATATAAACCGTGTACATATGTAAATCAAAGTTTCACACTTAATTTAAAGTCCACAAAAATTCAAAAAATGTTTATGAATATTTTCAAATTTTTACTCATAATTTCTAGAAAATCTTCGAATACTTATGCAGTTTTGTAGACCATTGAATTTTAGTCTAGGCGGAAGTTTCAAACGGCTTAAAAAAAACTTTCATTTTGGAGACTTTTTCTGTGAAAATTTTTATAAAATTTTTTGAACTTCATATACAGGGTATAAAATAATAACTATCGTACAGGCTGTATTTGAAAAATAAAAGGATCCTTTATAGATTTCGCGAAAATGTATTTTATTGTTAATTTTGTACATGTTTTATTTTAATTTTAGGAATTAGTTTTAAAATTTTAATCCTTATTTGCACTTTCCAGCAGTGTAAACTTTGGGAGATATGTACATGCGGCAGATCGATAACAAATCGGCAAATATACTTATACTGAATAACATCGACAAAATATCGATAACTTCATCGATAAATCACCCTCATTGCGAGAGTCGTGTCGAATGGAAGTCGTTTTTTCGAGAGTCGAATCGTATCGAAAATTTCACGTCATTGCCTAAAATTTACACTCGACTAGTGTATTAAAACGGGAAAACTTGGCAGCACTGTATAGTTTTCGACGATTTTCGTCGTTTACTTATTTCAGCACGACAGTAGACAATGCCAATGTTGTCGAGTCGTAATTTACGACTTGCGCAATGAGGTTGAAAATATCCTGAACAATATCGATAAAATATCGATTACTCTATCGATAAATATATCCTGAATAATACCGATAACATTTCTATAATAACATCGATAACAATATCAATGACAGATAAATGAATTCATAGTTATATACAGACAAGGACAACGAAAGAGTCAGCTAACTGAGCAGGAACCTCGCCAAAGGACACTCTCAGCCAAAATTATAAAAAGTTCAAATACACATTTCATTTCAGGGTGTGAGGTCGAGGAAATCGAGACCGCTGCTTTAAAAACTTCACTGCCCCACTCTGAAGATTTTTTGATTGGGTTTCTGTAGATGGAAAAAATAAAATTTACTTTTTCCAGTTTTCGTCGATTTTAATCACCGGGAATGAGCGGAATGTAAAAAATCATGCTTGCATAAGCTACGGAGATAGTCATTCTTATTCTGGTGGGATTTTCTAGCGGGTTTTTAATACTGAATCATGGACCCGTTAAACTTGAGGAGGATCTAAGTAAAGTTGATGCATAAATCCAGAAAATAGTGGATGCTTGAAAGGCTCTTCGATTTACAAGTCAGGGAGTGGAAGTCAGAGCTCGTTGCCAGATCGACTCAAATGACAATCAAGTAGCAAAATATAAAGACTTATTTAGTGAGTCTCGTAAAAATCACAAGGTGTTCCTGCAGTGACTTTTAATTAAATCAGCAACGCAGAAATAACACAAAACACTGAACTATCTTTTAATTGACCAGTAAGCGCATATATTTACTTGTCACAACTAAAAGGCCAGCCGTAACCAAATAGTGTCCTCTATTTTTATATCCAATTATTATTTATTTGTATGCTGTTTTTGGTAAATGTTTGCCAAACGGATTAAAGTTTTTGTTTTTTTTTGTTTTATGGTGGCTTTCAACACCTCTACAGAAAAGGGTTTTAACTGCTTTCAAAATGATTTACGCTCCACACGTTAACGCGCCTGCATGTAGGCTTTTATATTTACAATTTTCCTTTGCTGTTGGTTTTTGCACGTCTCTACATACACGAATACATATGTAGGTACATACATACAGAAGAATTTTCGGTAGTGCGTAGGGTTACATTGAATTTAATAAAAACAAATAAATAAAAAAAAAAAAAACAAACAACATAAAAACAAAATACCAAATGAAAACAGTGGGCGAGAGTGCGTAAATGTGAAAAAATAGGTAGGTGTAAAATAGTACAAGTACGAGGCAGAAAAGTAAAAGGGGCGATAAACTGTGAATACAAAAATATTTATGTACATCTGTTCTAGGCATTTTTGTAGCAAATTTTTCCACATAGATACATATGCGTTACACACTTTTGTCACAGAGCTTACGTTAGCTATTTTATTTAAGAGGCTGTTTTTGTTGAAAACATCTTACGCCCGAAGCACACTTAATAAATGTGGAAGATTATGGCTTTTCTAACGCTCCATCGGAACACATGTTTCCTTATTTCCTACACACATCAACTCCCACCCACTTCTAATTAATTAAACATGACTTGGCCAACTCGCATCTTATAAAAGCGAAATAACTTGTACTTAATTGACGGAAAGCGCAAAAAATTTGGCTTAATTTTTTGTCACTTTATCTTAACGTAGCCGAAAAAACTACGAAGCTAAATGATGGACATTATTTCTAAAAACGATGCCGATAGTGGACGATAGTGGTTAAGAAGGCTGCCACTTGTTATCTTAAAACAAACGAAAAGATCATAGGCAACAAATAGGACATTTATAAATAAGAGAAAAAAGTTTAGCAACGGGTCATGTACAATACGTATCTATTTTTATAAATTAGGGCGGGTCAATTTGTATGGGAGATTTTTCCGATTATGCGCGTATAGCACAGAAGGATGCTACGTGTAATCATTAGCAAATTTGCAGAAGAAACAATAGGTCTAAAACCAACTTAGAGTTTGCCAAATTGCTAAAATAGGTTTCATGGCATTTTGCAGTAGTGTCGTAAAAAAGTGCTAAAAACAAAAACATGTTCTAAGGAGTTTTATGGTATGAGGAACCAATTTCAGTACTTAACTTTTTCTGAAAACTTCCACCAGAGGGCACAACAGTGAAAATTTTCACATTTTCTTCGAAACGTAATTTCGCAATTTGGCAAACTCATGGTTTCTTCCGAAAATTTGCTTAGAATTACAAGTAGAATTCTCCAATGCTATACGCGCACAGTAAAAAAAAAAAATAAAAAATTTACCCGCCCTAATGTATATAGATTTTTTTTTATCTGAGAAAGTCTATACAAAGAGTTTTTAGGAGATTTTTGAATGTCAGCCCGTTCAGCAAGAAAGAAAGCAGGGCAGTAAAATAAATAAAATAAAAAAAGTATTTATTGGAATGATTGTTACATAAACAGTCTTAGAGGGCCGTTTTCTCAAGTAAGTTTTAAAATTTATCTGCCCTTTCAACACAAATTTTTTTCTGAAAAAAAATGTATTTGAAAGGCAGATAAATTCTGAAACCTACTTGAGAAATCAAGATAACAAAAAAAAAATAGGGCGGATCCAAAATGGCGTCTGAAATTAAACGAAATGTGTTAAATTTGAAAAATATTTATTAAATTCACGTAGTGTGGTTATATTAGATACGGGGTTTAAGTTCATATTTAAAATTCTTAAATAAAAATGCTATTGAATTAGATACATATAATATAATCCTGTTTAAGTATATTTTACACAAAATTAGTTGAAAACAAGTAAAAAAGTCTAAGTTCGGGCGGAGCCGAACATTAAAT
>NW_016175937.1:0-9621 GCF_001687245.7 Rhagoletis zephyria
CTCAGTAGCCATAACTACGTGGTTAGCTCCGGTGGGGACATGGTATTAGTGTCTCAAATCATATTCATCTTTTACTCAAGGAAATTTTTTTCATTTGGTGGCACATTAGTTTTATTATAATAGATTCGTTCGTTTTGGCAAGAAGAAATTTTTAGCAGTTTAATTTTGCCATTTCGAAGTATCTTTCAGATATTATGAAAAAAGCGTAAAATTTCAAAAATTACAAAATAGCTGCGACAGACATTTTTCATGCTGCCATTCTTTTTAATTTGGTGGCACACTCTTGAAACTTCACATATGTAGATGTTGTATTTGATTCCAACGTTAATTGCCTAAATATAAATATTCTATTTGAAAACTTCCAAAAAAACACAAAATATTTTTTTCGAGCTACAACGAAAAATTAATAATTTCGGTACTTTTTTGCCTAAATCAATGTTTTAAGGCTAAAAGTGTTGTTCAATTTGCTGTTTTCCGGCCACGGCTATGTTTTTGAGGCGCGGTCGAAGGTTGTCGACCAAGAAGGGAATTCTTTGCAACCGAGTCACACACGCTCCTAAAAAATTTATGATATAAGTTGACTTGTTCTCAATAATAAATGTTTTTTATACAATATTAATGATGAACAAATTTTTAGTAGTTTGGAAACTACTCAAGTGGCAACACTCGTGACGATAAAAATTGTTGCCTAATCAAACGCATATCATCACGCGCGCGCCACCTTCAAGCTTTTGTGCTGCCGGCGACGCGACCCCAACTTGGCATAGCAATATTGCATGCATAATTAACCCCAGGTTGGACAAGCAATTGTTGATGACACAGAGCGCTTTGGTGCTGGTGTTATTATATTTAGCGGCACCTACTTGGGGTATAGGTGGTAAAACATGCGTTTCCTTTATTTTGTATATACATAAGTTCATATGTACAGTGGCGAAAATATAAACAGGGAAGAGACACTTTAGCATTCTTTGGCTGTTTACCTTGAGTTTATTTAACGTTAATTATTTTTTTATGAAAGTGCAGCTCGTTGCCTAATAAAAGCCTTGTATGTATGTATGGAAATCAATATTTCAAACTTTGTATAAAAATTGGAAAAATTGCAGAAAACTTCATCAAAATTTTGAGCTTTGGAATTATATTTTTTAAAAACATTCTGGCTACGCAGTTTTGTAGCTCATTCAATTTTAGTACAACGAAGTGCAAGTTTTAAGTATCTAGCACTTACCTCTGATTTTAGCAATTTTTCTTTGTGAAAGGTCGAGCATACTTTTTATGGAAGAAAATGTGTAAAAAAAAAATTGCCAAAAATCAACGGTAAGTCCTAACTTCTTCGAGCTGGCACTTTATTATGCTAAAATTTAATAGTCTACAAAACGGCGTACTCAGAAAAATTAACAAAAAAAACCGCTTTAAAAAGTTTCAAATTTTGATGAACATTTTTTAAAATTCGGTGAATTTTTATAAATGCTTTACAAGGCTTAAAAATTTGATTGACATAGGAAATAATAAAATTTTTTTTAACACAGGAAACTATCCAAAACTTGCTAAAATATCTCTTCCCTGTTTACGTTTTCGCCACCGTACGTATCTATCTTTGTTCCTCGGAGTGTGCTTTTCCATATTTTGGGGGCAAGTTTCACACTGCCACCTCAACACCTTACTAAACAATCATCCAGCCAGCCAGCCAACTGATAACACTGTCCGCACGTGCCTGGTAAGGGCCAACTAAAGCTTTCTGCGTTGCCCGTAATTGTTATTAATTTAGATAAGGTGAATACATTACCGATAGCTAATAATACAATATTAGAAATCAGTCGCAATCTTAATGTGTAAGTGTGTGTGTGTGTGTGTGTTTAAATCCCTCTAAATTCCCTGTGGGGAAAATCTGTAGTTTTGAACTGGTGCGCTTCTAGTACATTTAGACCCAGTACTGGTTCGCGATAAATCACTTTTGCATGCAAAGAACTGGCGGATTTAACATTGCAATGTCCAAGGAAGTGTCAATTGCCCCCCGCTGCATCCCTTTTTCGATAGTTCCGAACTAGTTCTAAATTCTATAGTTCCGAACTGGTTTTAAAATCGATAGACGAAGGAAAAAAGTATCATGATTTTTTGATCTTTTTGGTTCTTCCGTGTGTGCGATTTTAAGTTATTTTGAAAGAAACGGGTTTTCAATATGAAATTTAATTTAATTGATTGTAAGAAATGTACGTTTATATACCTTTGGCTGTAGCTCAGTTTGCAGGGGTGCCCGCTGTTATTGGTTAGATTCCAGACGGCCCCAAGATGTTAAAATGTTAACACAAATTCTGGTTTTGTATTACCAAGCTATGAAAAAGCATCTGCGAAGTGCAGAATAGAAGCGTGTTTGAACGAAAAGGCCGCCAAACACATAATGTATATGTATATGTATAGTAAACAAGAACCAGTGCTAAATTCGTCACTTCAGATATAGATTTCCAGTGAAAAAAGTAAAACAAATTAGTTTTTTAAAAGTACCACTTTTCGCCGGTTTTGGACTGGTGGTGTGGATCTAGTTACTATCGGACTAGTTCGTTTTTGGCGATAAAGATCTAGTGCGGAACTAGAATTTTTATTCACTAGTCCGCAGTTTCCCTGCAGGGTTTGTATGCTTCTGTGTGGTGTGTGTGTGTATGTATGTTAATTGACATCGTTTAAGAAATATGTCTGACATGTTTGGCATGTGAATATCACTTGTCCTATTATTCGAGCTACATATATTGCAGAGGGTGTAGCCATTGTTGTTGCTGTTGTTATTAATGATGCCTTTGCATATTGTTTGTGTTGTTGTTGGTTTTGATTGTACATTTTGCTGCCTTTTGTATCTATTGAACGTGCCACATCACTAACGAGTAATGATTGATTTGCGTGCTTCAAATGCGTTTCGAAATTAGGTTCCGGACGGTGTATTCAACACACACAAACGTATTGATTTGTTGTATACATATGTATGTATATTTATGAAAGTATTTATATATGGGGCTAGCAGTCGTCTGTATGTTTGCGTATATATATGCCTGAATGTACCGTTTATGTCGCGGTCATTATTACATGCATATGCATATGTAAATTAACTACCGACTAATTGCTCAAACCTTGTAGGCTTTTAGCTTTGCTGATAAACATAAATTTTGTCTACGCTTATTTACAATGCGAGTAATTAATTCTGTATTATCAAAAAAATCAAATTAATTTCGTCCTCAATTTTTAAGGTCTAGAAAGTCCCACTTAAAAAAATTTTCTAAAGTAAGGAGGCATTAGGTACTTAACAACCTGTTGGGCTGGGTTGAAGCTTAAGTCCTCCCCTTTGCTAATATGGTGCACGGTTTTACGTCGGCAAATGGGAAGAAAATTCCCAATCAACCTAAATTAAGTGCGTGTATTTCGGAATATTATGACGTTCCGACGCATGCTCGAGATCTGAGGAGGCTGGGCAACTCGATGCTTTAAATTCAGGAAGAAAATGATTAGAGGCTGGTACGCAGGCTCACAGTGGCTCAATCTGAACAGAATGCTCCCTCGCGTGAGCAAGCAAGGGCCGCTGTGAGAGGGACCGCATTTCCCCACGGACACGGACAGAAATACTAGAAAACTTATTGAATAATCACCACCTCAGTAAATCGGTCTTGGCCGCAAATACTTCTCCATCTCGCTCGAAGTTAAAAGATAATCGTTCTCATCCAATAACCTTGGTTCGTCAAAAGTCGAGTTAGTGCCTGGACTGGCAAGGCAAAATATTAATTTTTAGCACTGTTATTTGGGGAACGGAAAATATTAATGCCTCCAACTATTTACTATAGCTGAGCAGATGGACGAATCGTCATTCTACATAATGAACACAGACGCCCCCACCAGAGTAGCTCCAGCAGCTCGGCTGTTAAGCAGCATATCGCGGCGACCTATACTGTATTAGCATCGGACCACCTGTCGACTTTGCTTCCGCGGAACACCGCTCCTATATCAACCTCAAACAACAAAGCTCACCAGAACGGCTTTGCGGAAGTTATCGAGTGCACCTTCGCCGCCCTGCCAACACCAACAGACGCTCATGATGGTGAACGCCAATTCCGCAAGGTTGTCACTGCCGCTGAGGCCAGCTTCTTAGCTTCACTACCTTCGCTAGGCCGATCCCGAGAATCCTCTTATCAAGGATCTAAATGGAAGGAGTTCCTCAAGACTTGCAACTTCGCCGCTGATGTGATGCTCTGGTTAACCTTAGGTCATTGTCCAACCAGACGAAGTTCGATGGTAGCGAAAGCGATGCGTGAATTATTTTAGCCGACAATTTCGTCCGCATCCTGCGGTAGAGAAAGCCACTCGTCGGGTGACCATAGGCTGTGTAAACTGTCAAAATCTAGTGCGCCTAGCGCTTAAGTCCAAGTGACCATTGGGAAGGCGTAAGCCTATAGCCTACATTCCCGATGGGTGAAAATGAGGGACATTGCCGTCTTTCCTGCACGAAATTCATGTTTTATTAAGGGCGTCTTGCATCAAGTCCCTGATGATCCTTTCATAATCGCCCTTGATTATGATGGATATATCCTGTGCATATCCTATGGCGTGATATACGTTTGTATTGAGAACTTCAATTAGATTGTCAATCAGTATACGCTACGACAGTAAAAATAGGACTCCTGACAGTGGACAGACTTTTATTGCAGTGATGCTGAGTTCTTCCGGCCCTAGGTTCGCTTTTATAATCCTTTGGGTTGCATGTTAGCATCCTATTAATTTTTTAGGATTAGCACCTCTATTAGCAGCGCCACTTCCATTCTCAAAATGATTGCGGCGCAGGGGAATTTTCGATGATAACACTGGCCAAAATCAAACAAATCAAGTGTGGCGTCTGCGGTAACCGAGTGGTGAGAGCTGTATACTACAATTAAGAAGGACCCTGATGGATCCTCAGGTCGAGCGACTGCCGAATTCTTTTTTAATTTACACTTTTTTTAAACAAATAAAATAAAAGAACTCAAGCTCACGACCCGCGGCTTGTTGATTCACATTACTGCCATCTGACTTTGTCCACCTGGCAAATCTTAAAGTGGCTACCTTGGCTCTACGTCTAATCAAAAATTCTATCTCCATATCCTTGGCAACACTAGGGACCAACAATTGTCCAAGCGAAATCGTTTGATTAGCCAAGGTAAGCTAACCTAACTTGCCCTCAACTGCTACTGCAACTTCGACCGCATTGTTACGCAATTAAATGGCGTACATCGGCCTTCAAGCGCTCGTTCCCGTATGCCCTTGACCCATCGACTTTTTGACTAATTTAAATGAAGGAAGTTTATTTTTAAAGAGTAAGTAGCTTTCACAGCTTTCATTATAAATATAATAAATAACTTTAGATATATTATCATCCACCATATATGTACATTAGGGTGCCCATCGATTTTTTTTATTTCAAGACCCTACACCCAAATTTCCTTCTTTTTAATGAGCAATATTATTGCCTATTTTTATAGATTTTTTAAAAAACATTTAGAGGTCGCGACGTGTCATTTTAGGTCACAAAGTACAGTTTTGTAGATTTATCAGTTTTTTTGAACATGTTCTGAAAAGAGGATTTAGAGGCCCTTAAAATGATGTATAACACAGGTCCACAAAAAAAAATCGACATCTCGGATTTTACGTGACAGAGAAAATCCGAGGTGTTTTTTGAGGTTAGGAATAGAGCAAAACGGACGTCGGATTCGAGTTCAGCGACCCCAAGAACATATAACAGACTAGGTTGGTCAAAGGAACCTTTCATCAATTTTTTTGTGGACCTGTATAATCTGTTGCCAGACTTGGATTGTTGGGAGTTTTCATCGGGCAAATAAAAAAAATGTTTTTTTAATTTTTTCAGTTTTCACCTATACTAGTTTCTACAATTTCAAAATATATAGTACTATCTAAATTTAAATCTATTTTGAAATAAACTGATAGCTAATTTTTTGCAACCGCAATAATAAAAAAAATTGTCGAAGTTAGGCAATTTTTCTTAAATACGGCCTAGAATTTATACTGTGTATGTACCGGACTTTCAAGATTTTTTGAACAGTGTTGATAAGGAATTCATCAATATTTATTCAACATTTTATATATATATATACAATCGCTATTTCAGCAAAATGGGGGTGGCACCGTCCACTTATATTAGATATGTGCATCTCAAAGGCCATTCGACTCTCCTTGACCCTTCGTCGGGCGCAACTGATCTGTGAGGCATATCCAGTACATTTTTTCATCCACCGTGCGGTTTTATACCATTAACTTTGCTTACTGCAGTAGCTTTCTATTTTGAAGTGCTCTATACAGCAAACCCATTCAGTTTTTGTTTGACCCTAACAACGAGAAGTTATACAGAGTTTGATCTGAGAAAAATGAGTATTTTTAGAAATAATTTTACATTACTTTTTACAAATTTTAGTATTAATCTTAAAGCAGGTATTATTTCATGTCCCAAAATTAATTTTTATGGAATATTTGCATTTTTTCTAAATTATTTTACGTGTCTCTTTTACCTTTGGATTTTTTAACTTTATTTTAATGACTTTTGTAGTAGCTGTTAAATTTTTTTCAAATAAATTGAATTTTTATGAAAATGTCTACATTAATTTTCTTTTCACATTGCTAAATGCCGTACCAGTATTTCCCAGATGTACGAAATATATAATTGCGTGTTTATTATGTTTTTTTAAAGAGTGTCAGTTAGGCACATTGCGCCCGAAATTGACCGTCACCTTATTGCGCCTGACGAAGGGATAAGCGCCATATTGAAAATTTTTGAAATTATACATCAATTTTAAAGGTCTCTAAATGCTCTTCTCACAACATATTTGATCTTTAAAATTAAATGAAAACTAGTCATTCAAAAACTGATAAAGCTACGAAACGGTACTTTCTGGCTTAAAATGATAAGTCGCGACCTCTAAATGATTTTTAAAAAATCTATAAAAATAGGCTATACTATTTCTCACAAAAAAAGAAGGCAATTAGGAGAAGGGTCTTGAAATTAAAAAAAAGCCTTTTTCTATGGGCACCCTAATATAAATATTCTGAAAATTACTATGCATCAATAATCTAAATTAACTATGTACGTCAATATTATAATACGCAATGGAAAAGCAACTAAAAGTGAATATTACATTAAATTCTGATTCATAATTTTATAGTCACCATGACATCAATAATAAATCGCTTCGAATGTATATACAAGTATTAGGGTCGTCGGTTTGTGTACGACTCTTTCAACAAAGCTTTGCGAACGACTTTGAACAAGACCGTGAACGTCTAGCCAATGGCCCATTTTGGGCTTACCGCTTCATTCAATAAGTCCCAGCTCGTGTCAGCTCTCCATATATTCGTTCTCGTATCTGCGGTACTTGTGCATTATGTTTGGAACCCACAACTTAAAATCAAATTCCAAATAATCTTCCACAAGGAGGGTGTGCACAGGGAATTTCCGGATCCTTAAGGTACAACCGCACTTGGCGACGCGAAACACCCCTACACAGCCTAGCAGAACTTCCTTTATATGGATTTTTATGTAGCCACCTGCACAAAGCCTCAGCGGAGCTACATGTCGTACTAACTACATTTTTAACTCGAAGAAATTGTATTTCGAATTGTGAGTGGATATTCAGACACATACATTTCATTCATAACAATTGAGAAGAATTCGCCAAGGAAAATAAAACTTAAAGGTACTAACATTACATTAGTGTCACTGCATTCCTTTTTGTTTGAAGGTTTTGACACAAATAAATTTTGCAGCGAAATATGCGGTGCCACGTCGCTTAGTGCCGCTGCAGTATCACATCGCACAGTATTTCGACTATATTGAGGCAGGTGGAAAAAAATCATGGTGACAGTTGATAAAAAAAACCAGTTTTGCTTAGAGAGGGAAAAGCAAAAGTTATGAAAACAAAATTTCCAATTATTTACTCACTCCTCTCCTCGAACGGTATATTAAAAAAAAAATAAAAAATATTGGAATCGGCGCGATACCGACTTATCACTTTGGTTACCTTTTGCGCTGAACCCATTAAAGCATTTATTGTAGTTAGTTTTCGAATATATATATGGATATCTTCACGCGATTGAAAAATTTCTTAATTTTAGATTTTCAGCTTCTTTTTGTGTAATTTCGCAAAAAGAATTTAACTAAGATTAAAACTGAGATTAATATTAGGATTAAGAATAATATTAAGATTAAGATTGAGATTAAGAGAGATTAAGATTACGTTTAAGATTAAGATTAAGATTGAGATAATGATTAAGAATAAGAATAATAACAAGATTAAGATTAAGACTAAGATTAAGATTGAGATTGAGATTAGGATTAAGATTGAGATGCTTTATTTTGGCACGAGCGTGGTTTGCAGACAAACCCGGTTTTTGCGTTGAGCCATCTTCAGAGTCATTTTTCGTTCAAGATTAAGATTGGGATTTAGATTAAGATTAATATTATTAAGATTATGATTAAGATTAAGATTGGTATTTAGATTTAGATTAAAATTTAGACTAAAGATTTACATTTAGAATTAGATTTAGATTTCGATTTGGATTTAGATAAACATTAAGATTAAGACTAAGAACTTTATTTAGATTTACATCTATATTAAAATTCAGATTGAGATTAGGATTAAAGTCCAGATTTAGATTTAGATTCAGTTAAGATTTAGATCCAGATTTAAGTTTAGATATAGATTTTTATTTAGATTTAGATTCAATAAGAATTTTGATATAGATTTAGATTTAGATTAAACATAAGATCAATATCAAGATTAAGATACTTGTTAATTCTGAGCTCATAAGCAATAACCGCCTAAGTCGAAAAACCTGAATGCGAGAAAAAACGTTTTAAACATTTGGATTGTAATGTTAGCCTTATGGGGAAATCAAAATATTTTCGCTCATACTTTTTAAGTAGCCTAGCTGGCGAGATGGAGATTTCACATACGTGTGGGATAATGGTTGAAGATTACGATAGCATATATATGTAACTCCATTCTTTCCTAGGTCGACGTAGGCGGTTATTGCTTGTGACCACAGAACTTGAGAAGTTTAATTTCAGTCGAGCGCGTGATGTTCAAACAAATTTGGCTTTGATACCACGCAGATAAGAACTGTCCTAATATTCTATACATACAAAGATACATATACACATTCATACATATGTACATACGCATGTGTTAAAAAGCACATGCAAATATAAATTCATTAGAATTTACATTTTATTAACAGCAAAGTATAGGCATTCAAAAGGCTACCAACGTACATACTAACTAGTACATACTTGTGTGCTTGTGTATGTCCTATAAATAAATACATGCCTGCAAAATAAATACATAAATAAATTCAAATTATCAATAAGTCAATATGGCGCACATGGTGTCACGTGTCAACGCAATTATTTTCTTTGATGACATGCTTGTCTTTTGTTGTTGCCTTATATCTTTTCCATGGAATATTTCTTGCTGTTAGGCAGCACTGCGCATCACAGCGCCATCGCATTGTTGCCATTATTTTCCAACAGTTGTGTTGGTTATTCTAGTGTTTCGGTTCCCTGCAAAAAATTGTGCGACTAATCTCTAAAAAGAGTATTCCGAG
>NW_016175938.1:0-9621 GCF_001687245.7 Rhagoletis zephyria
AATTGACACTGAATTGGCGCTGAAGTCAAAATATAAAGTATATTCTACATAAAATACATGTTTTATTTGCGTTGAAAATTCATTTAAAAGCAATATTAACAAAAATATAACGATGGAAATTTATGTCACGTGACGCCACGTCACGTCACGTTTCAAACTTGGGGTTGTAAAAGAGAATTGAAACAATTTGCATTAATTCAAAAAACTCTAAAAACAACTAGAATTGCTCAAAATCATATCAAAATAAGTTTCATCAAAATAGCCAAAAAAGTTAAAGAAAACAAATGGTATTCCTTTTTTGTATCACATTGAAATCGTACGACTGTCACGTGCGTCACCATGGGAATGCCCATATATAAATTTTTAAAAGAAATATAAAATGGCATTGCTGTTTTAATACAACGTTTCCGCCTCTTCCCTAATCTACCATTTATTTCTCCATTTTTTCAGCTAATGTTTTTCAAGACTACTATTGTTACCTTATTTTATTATTTGCTCTTATTCTTCGCACTCCATTTTCTAAAAAAAGTAAGCTTGTGGGTCTTCGCCATATTACTACATACATACATATGTATTACAATTGTGTTGACCTCTCTGCGGCTGCGCTCACTCGAAAGTACCTTAAGCATCTGATAAGCGGTGAAAATCCGCTACAAATGCGCTGCACAATTTGCTTGATACTTGTTTAACTGGTTAGAGGGGTCAGCTAAATTGAAGCCAATTTTAATCCGGAGTTTAAAAAATACAAAAAACAAAATGTTAAGCTTATTTATGACATTAATTTTAAAGGGATTACTATTGTTGGCAAAAAAAAAGTTTGCTTTAAGAGGCTGTAAACAGAATTTAAGATAAAGAATGTACAAAAAGTTTTAAATTTAATTAAAAGCAGAAATCCATAAAAAAAAACAAAATTCTTTAGCCCGCAGTTGCAAAAATTTCTATGGCAAGGCAGAAAATATATTCATAATGGTTAATGTTCCAATCCATTTTATTTTTGTATTACTTTTTTTCTGTTTCGTGCTCATAACTAATAATTCTGTGGTGCCATTGTAAGTACCAGAAAACACTAAAAAAAAACCATGAAAAATTATTTGAACGATACATAAATGGATTAAAGGAAAAAAACCCACATTTTCACTCTAATAAATCCATCTGCTTCTGCGTTCGCGTGTAAATTTTCTGCATATGCCTATTCATATTCACATCCCTACAAATTTCAAATTGTTTGCCATGCTATTTTCGTATAAATCAATCAAGTGACGTTCTACAACGTCGGCGGGCCCTTCGAATTGCTGGAATGCTTGGTCTATTTGTATGATTTTTTTTTTTTTCTTTTTTTTTTGCAGTCGCCCATGTGCGCCTGTAGACAGCTCTAGCCAACAATGACAGCTGAAATGTGGCGGGCACGCGCCTTCAGGCGACAGCGAAAAATTTGCGAACCAAAAAAAAAACAAAACATGACCAATTTATTTCAATTGAATGGGTGCTTATGTCGCGTCATTTTTTTGCCAACAGAAAAAGTGCAATGAATAGTGTGAGTGTTTTATGACAAAATCTATAAGTGAAAATAGAAGTTGTATAAAAGATCAGACGTACATACAAATAGACAAATAGATGAGCCAAATAAAAAAAAATTGGTTCATTATGTTGAACTAGGAGTGCCCGTTATTGCCGAAATTCGACAATCTTTCTAGTTTTTAAAGGATACCGAAGCATTTGGATACCGAAGCAGTGTACCATTGCAGCGAGTTAACCAGCATAAATATTTACCCCTTTTCTCAAAGAATACTGACCATCGTGAGCCTGAGACTTCAAAGAATAAAATTGCAATGACAATTGCCGTATACCTAAGTATATCCAGGCTTCTGTCCTCGGCGAAAATCCCCAATTTCGTATTTTTGCAAGTGAAAATGCTATTACAAATTTCTGAATGCGTTCCGCTGGGTTGTCTTGGTACCGTCTGGTTGGTGGCGGTACGAGAGTCGGCACTTTATACTGTTTAGTTCAAACAATGAACTCTGTCTTGGCTTCGTTTACATCTCGACCGTAGGTTTTCGAGTAAGGTAACGAGTAAAACGAGTAGTTTCTATAGGGTTGCTTAAGATCTTAAGCAACTTACCCTGAAACCCTACTACATCACCAACCGCATACGCAATTACTTTGCGTCTATCCGCCTTCATGCGCTACAGCTGTTGGCTCACTGGTTATAATCCATGATCTTAATAACTGTTCTGTTGAAAATTTTTTCGGAAAAACAACAATAAAAATATTTCGAAATAAATCGTTACTAGGCCAGAAAATAGCAACAAAATATTGAAAATTTATCTTTATGAAAAAATAAATTTTTTTAACTCTTTTCTCCAGCTCCGCTCCAGCTAAAATCCTTTGCTCCTTAGCTCCTTGCTCCTTTGCTCCGCTTCGCTCCAAAGTCCTGATCCGAAGAGCCATCATGGCTGAGTTATGCTTTCGGGAATACAGTGCTATAAGTCTCAGCCACTGCATGCTTCGCATAAAAAAAACCGCCTAGAAAAATTTTGCTTCAGAAAAAATTTCATAGCTATCCTCACTGCCGCAGCTGCCATAGGAGACGAAGAGGTGGTGTTATCGTCTAAACATCTTGGGTCGCACTTTTTTACTAGTCCGGTGTAACTTTTTTCTTGCCACTCGATTTTCGTTTGTGCTTAGCTGTTGCCTTTCGTAGTGGGTTTTACTTATGTTCGCAAAAATTCCAATTCTTTTGCAAAAAATTTATACAAGTGCTTTTTACAAATTCTAGCGTGTTTGTTCAATAAATAATATGTTTTTATCACGATAATAACTGTATTTGCATACACCGAAGAGTAGAAGAGATAAGACTGCTGCTAGCCCAGTTTCGCAAAAATATCAAGGTTAAATTAAATACACACTTCTGGAAGAGATAATTTTATCAGTTTAAATTTTACTGAGGTTGCTTCTGTTCTTCGTAATTTGCGTGCTTATGTGTGTTCATGTATAATTATTCGCAAGCTTAAAATAGAAATATGTATTTTTAAATTTAATTATTTACCTAACTTTATTCTTAACTTAAATCAGATTTTAATCGATTAATAATCATTTATAACTGTCTTATTTGTTATTTTTATCTTTTTAAGATAAAAATTTCGTTTTACACATTTTCAGTCTCAAATCACTCACTCTTTTTTTTTAAACAAAATACATAAATATTCTTTTACTTCGCACACACAAGCAAGCCAATTTACACTTTCTGCCTACGCAAATGAGATTTAAAAAAACCGCTTCTACAAACCTAATCAATCAAAGTCCAACAAATGAATAATAGTCGTAAATAAAGATGTGGGCGTAGGTAACCACAACAAATTAATGATGATGTAAGCGCGAGTTTTAAATGTAAGAGGCTTTCAGCGTAAATTTCTGCCTCATTAGTTTTATTTAGCACCTTATTGTAAATGTCGAGTGTTATGGAGAATATTTAGGTACATACATATCAACTTTTTAGTGGAGAATGTTCATTTTTACAAGCTTTTATTTAACTTGCTCTGTATGTACATATGTATGTATGTTTGTTAGGGCCAAGTCTTGAAATACTTTTTCCGATGACGTAGAGACTTAAGACTACATATTTGGCTCAGAACCCGATGACAATGCAATACGAAAGAAGAGTTAATCTGATAGGTGGCGCAGGAGTCAAGATATTTGGAAAACCCGTATTTATATATTATTTAGGTACATATATATATTAACTACATGAAAAAGGAATAACACCACTAAACATTTTGCCTATAGGTGGCGCACGAGTCGTTATGTTTCGTAAACCAGTATTTATGGTCATATTTAGAAAGCTTGCTTTAAAAATATTTTTTTTTTTTTTACTATTAATGTATTTCCTGCTATATTTATACCCGAGCGCACTTGTGAACAAGGAAATAATTATAACTTGGTATTTTCTTAACATACAAAAACTACGTAAATCCGTAAATACTGGATCCAAATTGGTGGAAGTTGGTACGAGAAGTAGAATTTTGCCATAAAGTAAGAGAGTTATGAAATTTCTTGGAAATGGGCGTGGCACAGTCCATTTATGATGAAATGCCTACTCATAAGTGTATATCGATAACCGCCTTATCGATTTCCACCAAACTTGCTCCAATTATTTCTATATATCATAGCATATTATCGAAACTATTTGACATGGAGAAAAATACTCTTGCTTATCATGCAGTTTACAGTAAGGTGAAAACACAATATTTAATGCGTGCGCTGGGTATATAAAGTTCGGTTTCGTAGCGAACTTGTACTTTACTTGTTTGAATATGCATTCCAAGAATGATAGAATACAAACTTGCGCATTCCTTCGGGCGATGACGTCAAGATAGCAACTAATAGTGTAGAGATAGCAACTAATAGTGGAGAGAATAGTTAGGGATGGAGGAGAGAAAGAGTTTTAACTGTCAAACCACGGAGGTCGCCATATTTACATATATATAAACATCTCTGCATACATACAAACAGTTTGCTAAAATGACGTCACACGAACAGCTGATTCTGTCAAATTCGCCAAGAACAAAGTAGCGGTACTGCTGATTGAGCCACCTGTCTCCCTACATCGTGTATGCATTCATATGTAGATATGTCTGTGTTCAACATATGGAGTTGCTCTTTCACACTTCTCCCATTTTCTAAATTTCCTTTCGACATCAACCTTTTACTTAAAGCTCTTTAATACCTACTATGGGCGTCCGCTGTGGTGTGATAGTTAGAAGTACACGCTACCATTGCGCAGGGCTTGGGTTCTAGCCCCTTTCCAACTAAAATAAAAAATAGGAAACGCAAAAGTTTTTTCTATCGGTCGCCCCTCGACAGGCAATGGAAAAACTCCAAGTGTTTGTAACATTAATTATGGCAACTTCTACGCCCATGGCTATACACAAATATAATATTTACGACATTCTAATTGATTCTTTTAGACACCTTAAGCAATTTAATAAATTTTTATTGCATTTTCGCTCTCCCTTACTGCTGTTAGTGGTGCTAACTAAAGCGAATAAATGTTGGAAAAAATTAATATGGCAAAATTACAAGCAATTCATTTTCGTAGTCCCTTAATGCGCACAGATAAAAAAAAAAACATGTTTTTTTTGGTACTCGTGTTGGACTACTCAATGGCAAGACATTCCATAAAGCTTTCAACATTGTAGCGTGAAAAAAGCAGTTGGAAAATATACTTTGTAGAGAAAAAAAAGCTTTAATATTAACAACAAATTACACTTTCACAAATACAATCAACACGGTACGTCTGTTTTTTCGTATACATATATATTTTGTTTATGTACACTTGTACGTACGTATATTCTGTATGGACGCATAATGATCTATGTAAGGTATGCCCAAATAAATTTCGTTGTCTGGTCGTTCACAACACAAACACAAAATGCGGCGAAAATTATTCCCTATGGAATTTGCTACTGCCGCTTACTATGAGACAGCAGCGGAGGGGCACCATTGCAGTTGAAAGCTTACTGGCAAGCCACTGTGGAAGTATGGAATGCATGAGTTGGTACATTGTGCGTGCGACCACTCTGTGCCTCGACTGCTCCACTGTCTATCTGCGAGTATTTTAGACACAAATGCCCGAAACGCATGAGCATAAATCATTTGCGTCTATTTTACAAAAAACAATACCCCAGCTCTATGTACAAACATGCGTATCCATTGGAGTGACTGAAGAACACAATGGTCTGTTTTCAAGTGGTGAGACCAAAATAAAAAAAAAATGTTGGCTACCAAGTGGTTGGTGGACGGCAGCAAACCCAGACGAAAGCAGTACGCCCAAGCAGTGCCAATGTAACACAAATAAAACACGCATTAGTAGGCAAATTATCCTTAAGTGTACGATTATAAATCACACATTTACATTCGCCATTGCACCCGGGGGATATGAAGTAAGTTCACTGGCGATTTTGGGCTAAGCACGAAAAAAATACGAATATATGTACATATGTACATATGTTATTTGTTTTGTAATGCATACAAAAGTAGCAAATAGTTGAGCAAGATTTGTTGAAGCTGAACCAAGGGACACCAACGGCATTTAAGAAAATGGGGGAAACTATTCAAGTTTATGGGCATTGAATTTGTGCTCGGTAAATTTTGAAATTAGGCATTTTGTGTTGAAGATTCTATTAGATATGGTTGCATATCTGGGTCTAAAGTTGAGGGCCCGTTGGGATATCACGGCTTGAAAGTTTCACTTCCCCTTTCTGAACCATTTGCAGCCTCTGATAAAACTCGGCACTATACATAGGTGGTCAAAGAAGGTAATGCAAGAAACCGCAACCTTCTACTGGATAGTCACAGAAGAATGATGAGAAACTGTCTCCTCCTACTCCTCATACTTTTTTCACCTTACGCCTACGAAATGATACACCGAGCCAAATATCTCCTACAGAGAGCAGCACAATTTTTGAGTTAATCGTGACTTAAAATTAAAACATATTTACTAAATGAAAATTTAATACTACTAGGCGGAGAGCTGACGATATCCTGTCATTACGCCCCACTTGCGATCTCCATATTGAAATTACCTTACCTTATTTAGAGCATTTATTTTTTTTGAAATGGGCGTTTTCTGCCACTACCCAACTACTAGGCTCGTCATAGATAGAGAAGGAATACTAAATTTAAAACATTAATTTTTCTCTCAAAGAGAGTTGATAAATTTGGTAGCACTTACATATTACATAAGTGGTATGTTCATATGTATGCATATACCAAAAAAAAACGTTGCGGGTTTTCTGTCGGGATTACAAAATTTGTTATATTTGAAGACTTCCACCAAAATATTTCAGAAAAATATTAAGATTTACGTGAACTGGACTGATTTGAAAATACCTCCAAAAATAATGTTTTTTTTATGAATTAAAATAGTTTCTTAAAGAATTTAAGCTTAAAAAATCTCATAAAACTGTTTGTCGTCTAAGGGGATTTTTTTCATAAAATACTTTAAGAAAGCTATTTGCTTGAGAGACTAAGATGTTTCTTGTGCACATATGTATCTACCTACATACATACATATGTAAGTGTGGCAAGAACGCGTTGTCATTGTCAGTGCCATCAGAGTCAGTGGCATGGTTGTCAGCAACAGCAGAAGCAATAGCAACCAAAGCTAAGCGTACACCAAAAAGTCGCACATCCAGTCACACAACGCGGGTGCGCACCCACCCACAAAATCTTTGGCTGTGCGCCAAACCAAAAAAGAAAGAAAGAAATGCCAAACTGATGAAGCAGTGCGGGTGCGGCAGATGTGATAATGCAATATTTGTCAGCAGCTACTTTACAACGCAACACACATGCATACACTCACACTCTAGCGCTTCTCCGCTCATGCTAGCAAGTGTGTATTTATTTATGCGTCTATGCTTCTAAGAAACTCTTCCAAATCCACCATCAGCAGCACACAAGCAATAAATAGAATTAGCTAAGTGCATATGCACATCTATGAATGCTTATGCCCGTGTAACTCCTTCGCGCACAGTAGCTGCTGCTGGGAATTGCTATGCGTTCTTCTAAGAAGTTTACCTTTGGAAACCAACCGAGTACTTCAAGTTGTGTAAAAGCAGCAGCATCGGTGATGAAAATTACTCAGCAGCAACCACAACAACAATTCATATGTCAGCAGTATTCAGCAGCATTAAGGTAATAGCGTCATCAACATTTGTAGTGCGCTCATCTGTCTGCGGCACTATACTCTCAAAGGTGCGTCTTCAGCTGGAGTATTACAAACAACTTTGGACTGTCAACGAACGTCCTCCCACTTGCCCTGCTTCGTGCATGCATTTCAGTTGCAAGATGCAGTATATACAGCTATGGTTTGTGGCACTCCAGTATTTACATATTTACGTATATGCAAATGAAAATGCAGCGAAGAAACAAGCAGCCACCGACTCACTTTGCTTGCTTCTTGCTTTGTTTTTGTTTTTTGTTTTTTTTTTTTGTTCTGTTGGTTCCATTACTTTTCCTACTCACTGCTTGTTTGGTTAAATCCACCTTTGTCGTCTTAAAACTTAATATCCTTGCTGCTGTCTTGTCCCGTTTTGCCTTTGTTTGTAGCGCATTGTAAACTTTGTTCGTTAGCTTGTTGACGGATTACATGTCAGAGACTTTAAAGCTTTTCCCACACATTTCTGCGTTTAACAGAATTTGCGTAAACTTTTTTACTTTGCTATTGTGGTTTATTTCGGTATAAACAAAATTAGGTGACAACAAATGCATAGAGAAATATTGAGCAGGAAAAATAAAATGGAATTGTTTTACCGCAGCTTAGCTAGTAGCTCGGTGTCTGTACAGCACTCGAAGTTCTGACACAATTTTGGTTTCTATTGTGGTCACTTGTGAGGTGAGTTTAATTAAGGTTTCCTAGTTACTTCCATCCTTTCTAAGAAACGCAGAAGTGGTTTTAAAGTTTTGAAGAAGTTGACTAAGACATTTCTTTGCTGACTGATGGTTTTTCAACTAATGCAACTTTGCGGGGAGTGGAAGTTATACAATTTAGTTAGAGTATTTTCTTATTTAATGGGGGAATTTTGCTTTTAATAAGAAGGTAATCCTTTTCTGTGAAAAAAAAAACGAAACATGAGTCTTACAAATACAAAAAATCAGTCCAGTTTCTAATTGAAAGCAATTATCGAGCGTATTCTGCTAAAGACTAAAGCCCACTATCAACGAACTGATTGATGATAGACATAAAAAATCCTCCAAAGAACAGGTATTTGCCATTCGCCAAATCTTGGAAAAGACCAGCGAGTGGATGATCGTCACTCACCGTCTCTGTGTCTATTTTTAAGCCTCCTTCGATAGCGATGAATGAGTTGCGAATGAGGGAACAATCCGTACAGCTCTATTGATTTACATATATGGTTTTGGTTAAAGCTTGGATTATAATTTTTATAGAAAAACTAGCAAATATCCGGCGTGCTTCGATGTGCCTTAAAGGTATTTTTGCATTGTTAGTCCCCCCAAAAACTCTTATGGCCTCATTCATAAAAAAAAAAAAAAAATTAAATTTATAAGTTTTATAAAATGTGAACTTCATACAAATTTTCGATATATAAAGCATTTAAAGTCTTCCTTATTTTTTATGAATTTAGAAAGAACGCACAGTAAAGACTTTCTCCGAAATTTAATTTAAGACTAGATATCGCGCTCTTTCTTCGAAAGTGTATTAATTCAATATTTGTCGCTTTTGATACTGAGCGCCTAAAATATTCAAAGACCGCATATTTATCTTCCATAAAAATCTGAAATCAAGTTTGTTTACAATTTGAAAAGAAAAAAATGCTCTTTTAACAAATACTGCAGTATTAAATAAGAGTTTTGGGTGTAGTGAGAGGGAGTAAAAAAACAAAAATACTCCAAAAGCGCGGCTTAGAACGTGGGGTATTTGCCATTTGAAGACATTCCTAGATCAAAGCTTTCTCAAATACCCTTCTTACGACAGCTAAATATTACAATATGGGTATCACACAGACGGTTCTAAAATCAAAAAAAATTGAGAGTTGCTACCTTTTTAAAAATTTCCGTTAAAAAAAGAAATTGATATGATAAGCTAAGTATTACAATATGGGT
>NW_016175941.1:0-9617 GCF_001687245.7 Rhagoletis zephyria
AAATCGATGAGATCACTGGCATTGCGGCGTGTGAGGCTGGTTGCATTCTCGAAAATTTGGACAGAAAGGCGCGTGAATTAGATTTTGTAGTGCCATTGGATTTGGGCGCCAAAGCGAGTTGTCACATTGGTGGCAATGTTTCTACCAATGCTGGTGGTTTGCGGGTGGTGCGCTATGGCAATCTGCATGGCAGCGTTTTGGGTTTGGAAGTGGTAAGTGACACATGCCAATATTATAAAACTGACCGTCTAACAAAAAGCGACAAGCTTAGGTGCTAGCGAATGGTGAAGTTCTAGATTTAATGTCCGACTTCAAAAAGGACAATACTGGCTATCATTTGAAACATCTCTTTATTGGCGCCGAGGGCACTTTGGGTGTGATAACCAAAGTGTCACTTTTGTGTGCGCCACAGCCGCAAGCACAACATTTGGCGTTTTTGGGTGAGCGCATTTCGTCATGCATTATAAACTGTGTAACATTATAGGTATGAAAATTTTCTTCAAGGTTTGCCTAATTTTGATGCAGTGCTCAAAACCTTTTCGAGCGCCAAACGCCACTTGGGTGAGATTCTATCCGCATGTGAAATGATTGATGCCCCCACCCTGCAGGCTGACTTTGATCATTTTGAATTGAAGTGAGTTTCGAAAAATGAATGTTATTGTTGGCAAAACCCCCTGGGGCTAACCACTTTTCTCCCGCATCGTAGTACACCAATCGGAAGTTTTCCATTTTACATGCTACTCGAGACTTCCGGCAGCAATGGTTCACATGATTTGGAGAAAATAAATCGTTTTGTTGAATTTGGCATGGGAAAGGGTGAAATTATTGATGGCACCATAGCGAGCGAAGCACGTAAAATGCAGGAAATCTGGAAGCTACGAGAAATAGCGCCAATAGCTTTAGGAAAAGATGGCTATTGCTTTTATTACGATCTCTCATTACCGTTACGCGAATTCTATAGTATAGTCGATGTTTTGAGGGAGCGTGTAGGACCGCTGGCGACACGAGTCACTGGATTTGGACACTTGGGTAGATATGGAATTTTTATTTATTTATTTATTTTTCTATCTCTGACTGCGTTATTTTCTTGTTAAATACATTTTGCATTTTTTTAGATAAATTTATTTACCGTATTCAATTTTACTATGTATGTATTTCTTCCTTTAATCAGGCGACTCCAATTTGCACTTGAACGTGTGCTGCACCGAATACACCCAGGAACTTTATCACAAAATAGAACCTTTCATCTATGAATACACTCACAAGCTAAGAGGCAGCATAAGTGCTGAACATGGCATTGGTTTTCTCAAGAAAAACTACTTGAGATACAGTAAAGCCTCTGAAGCCATAGCAATGATGAGAGATGTGAAGAAGTTGCTGGACCCCAACGGTATATTAAACCCGTATAAGGTGTTGAACTAAATGGCGATTTTATATATATACACTCGTGGACACAGAATTAAGTCATTGGCATTTTGATTCCTTGTATCATTATTAAAACGTATTTTAGATAAAGAAAAATGAGACAGTACTTCTCATTTATTTTGGCTTAATTTTAAAAATAACATACAAAAAGAGGTACTTCACTTTAGTAAAAAATATTTTCATAAAATTTTTGTGATGATCGTTCTTACTGTTTGGACGTATAATTAAATCATCTGAAAATAAAATATCTATGAAAGGCAAATTTGCATTTTTTGTATTGTTATTGAATCGAACCTTTAATACTTCGTAGGATAACCGTTTTGACGTACTACCTCAGCGCATCTGTTGGGCATTGTTTTTACAAGAGCAGCACATTGAGGCGGAGCAACATTATTCCATTCATTTTGAAATTATCTCCCACAGAGAGGTTTTATTTGAAGGTTTTTTGGCGGCCACTCCCCGTCCCAAATCGGGACTTTGGGCTGGCCATTCAAGAACTCTAATTTGCTTCCAGTCGTTGTCATGTTGAAATTTCCATAATAAGGGCAAATTATCGGCATACTCATCAAAGAGATTACATATTTTCAAGGATACTCTTATACATATCACCTGTCATTTTGCCATCGATTTTCACTATCGGACCAACTCCGGACGAAATAAAGCACCCCCCGACCATAACCGATGACCCACCATGCTTTACGGTTTTTTTTCGTGTATTTTGGATCCAAATGGAAGTTGACTGGCCGCCTTACGTAATGCCTACCATCATTTCCAAAAACATTGAACTTGGATTCGTCGCTCCAGACAACAACTTTCCAGAAATCATGGTCGCGGTGAAGGTGCTTCTTCGCGAAACGTAAACGCTGTAAAACATTTTTCTTGGATATGTTTGGCTTTCGTCCGGCTATTCGTCCATGTAAATTTTTTTTCATATTAGAAGTTAATTATTTTAATTTCAAATTGGTCATCATAACTGTATCAGTGTGATGAATTCAATTTGCGGATGGATTTCTTGAAAAAAAAAAACCTACATATACATATCTAACCATTAATAAAGACTGCTTGCATTTTTATTTAATTCCAAAAAATAAAAAATATCTACTTAGTTGTTGATTTGTTTGCATGTTTTGGTTGGTTTTAACAAAAAACTGTAAAAATTGCGTTTCACTCTGAATTAGTGATAGGTAGATAAAAATTTCGTATTCAGGTTGGAATTGATAATTGCATTGTTGCGCAGGCGGAATTAATGATAGGCCTGGTAGAAATGTCCTAACCAACCACCATTTTACTCCCTATTTAATTCAGTGGAATCCTATCAAACTGCTACTCAATACATACATACGCATGTACAAACATATCGTGTACGCCATTGTCATTTGCTTTTACCGACAGCAAATAGAAACGGCAAATTTGTTTCCTTCATCATCAACTGCCTATTGAATTGAAACACACACATAAATACAAACGGCAAAAAATTGTGTTTCCGGCAAACAACGACACCAGTAACCGGAGGCCCAGTAACGGGCCCCATTCTCTTTGAAAAGGTGTGGCTATATACAAAGAGAATATGCCAACATCTCTTCAACAAATACAAACATACTTCCATTCTCTTAAGAAAATCGTGGTATCTTCCTTTTGTTTTATGTTGACATTCTGACACATTAGGAAAAGTTCCTAACCGATTCGCGGTAGTGTATAAACGTCCCAAACCGGTAACAAGAAATGTCAAATGTCAAAAACGATGGCGAACGGGGAAGAAAAGAGAAACGCAGTTGCCACACTAGACTAATTTTCTTTTAAATAAAATTATTGGAAGATATTCATAATCAAAATAAAATCGAATTTAAGTTAGTGGCAGTCTTTTGACATAAGTTCCAATGGAATATGCCCCATTGCTTTTATTCGAAAGTGTTGAAATTTTCACTTACGTAATTGTAAACTCTTCTATAAAAATACGTGCTTACAGTTCGTTAGAGGCAATCACCTATATCCTAAGATTTATTCGTCTAAAATGAAAACTTTTGTGAATAAAACATTTTAAAAATATAATCATAATTAGTTTGAGGTGCGATGAAACTTACGCGATTTGTAAAAACACGAACTTCATGCGAACACATCTGATTAAAAGATGAGTTGATATTGGCACATTGAAAAAAGTGTTGCGTCTGTGTCTGCACATTTATTCAGCCAAAATGGTTGGAAAAACAGTTAAAGGATTATGCGAAGAGTATTCAGAGACCGTCCCTATGCTTTAGACGTCTCCGAAACAATTGGGGTATTCGCAAAGGAGTCGTAAGTGTTGTATTGTTGTATGAAGACTTCAAACGGCTAAAAATTTATTAAGGGGTTCGCAAGATACTATAAATCATACATTTTATGAATTTTCAGTGTTAAAAAATAGTTGGTTGTCATAGGTGGCTCCAAGTCCCCGAAACATTTATTCAGGCTTTTAAAGTTTACGACAATCAGCAAGACCACACTGTTAGTCACCCTGTGACATTCCTACATTCTAATTCATATACATACATACGTCAAAATTCAGAATGATAGAATACAAATCGGCAAAAACCAAAGTAGCGGTATCCCTGATGGCGCCACCATTGCTTTTCACCGTGCTGTAAATTTCCTCGTCACTACCGAATATTCTGGAAAATCATCTTACCATCATTGGCGAAGAAAATATCGACGAGAGCAGACGTGCCAGACCAAATACAGTGTTGAAACGCGCGCAATTAAGCGTGCCAAGTAGAAAATCAAATATTTAAACATTTTACATTGCAACTTATTTTAAATAAAACACCAACTACAAGCGTCAATCTACGCCAATCGTCTTATCATTTCTACAGTTTTCAACACTTGCTGGTACGTCTGCGAGGAACAAATTCGAGTTTTCAACACTTGCTGGTACGTCTGCGAGGAACAAATTCGAGTTTTCAACACTTGCTGGTACGTCTGCGAGGAACAAATTCGAGTTTTCAACACTTGCTGGTACGTCTGCGAGGAACAAATTCGAGTTTTCAACACTTGCTGGTACGTCTGCGAGGAACAAATTCGAGTTTTCAACACTTGCTGGTACGTCTGCGAGGAACAAATTCGAGTTTTCAACACTTGCTGGTACGTCTGCGAGGAACAAATTCGAGTTCTCAACACTTGCTGGTACGTCTGCGAGGAACAAATTCGAGTTTGCAACATTTGTGGTACGTCTTTGAGGAACAGGATTGAATTTTACAACTTTCGGGTGTGTCACCATGGTGTAGATCTGGAGTTGCATAGTTTCTGGCACGAAACCGGCGCAGTTGTCATAGCTTATTAACACGTCTGCCCGGCATAAGGGGTGCATGTCACGCGAGTCGGATATTTATTTTCTACGGAGCCGAGTGGTGGAAAGGGTAGCCAGCGAAAGCGAGTCATCGTTTGAAAGTACGATAATGGAGGATTCAGTACGGTCAGCCACAGCGGGTGAAGACCACTTGAACGCTATTATCGCGACTTTAAATGCCTTGCGGGCATCAGTTGAAGAGTTGCGGAACAGTACGCTGGAAAGCCAGAGGGACATCGTGAGACTACGAGAAGAAATGCAACCACAAAGTGAAGAAAATGTAACTGTACATCCAGCACCAAGCGAGGTAAGACACACAGTTGTGCCAGCCACAGATTTGGCGGTAAAATTTTACGACTTGCCAACGTTTAGCGGCAATGCCGAAGAGTGGCCTCTGTTCGTAGCCAACTTTAACGAAACTACGCAGGCATTTAGCTACAATAATCGACAAAATTTAATGCGATTACAAAAGTGCTTGGTGGGGCCAGCAAAAGAANAGAAATGCAACCACAAAGTGAAGAAAATGTAACTGTACATCCAGCACCAAGCGAGGTAAGACACACAGTTGTGCCAGCCACAGATTTGGCGGTAAAATTTTACGACTTGCCAACGTTTAGCGGCAATGCCGAAGAGTGGCCTCTGTTCGTAGCCAACTTTAATGAAACTACGCAGGCATTTAGCTACAATAATCGACAATATTTAATGCGATTACAAAAGTGCTTGGTGGGGCCAGCAAAAGAAGCAGTGGTATCAATGCTAATTTACCCTGACGACGTGCCAAATGTGTTGAACGAGTTGGAGTTTAGGTTCGGTAGGCCCGACATTTTAGTAAAATGGCAGCTTAGTAAATTACAACAACTCCCGACTATAGCCGAGCACAAGCCTGAGCAGATAGTGCCATTTTCTACCAAGGTGCGTAATGTGGTAGCGTTTTTGAAATCTGCGAAGTGTGACCAGCACTTATCGAACGTTTGCTTACTAGAGCAAATGATTTGCAAATTGCCTCCGAACAAACAGTTCGACTGGGCCAAGCATGCCGCTACGCTGAATAGGTACCCCACAATAGAAGATTTTTCTGCATGGCTTAGTGACTTGGCTAGAGTTGTTTGTTTGATGCCGGCTGCCAACACAAATATTTACAAGCATAATGTGTCGTCAGCTAATCCTCGACGTTTGATGCACATACAAGATGAAAGGCCAGCAGAGCCCATGAAGTGTTTCCATTGTGGCGGCAACCATTCAATCGCAAGATGTGAAGCCTTTAGAACGGTAGGTGTAGCAGAAAGATGGGAAGTGGTAAAAAGGTGCCAACTGTGTTTTGCTTGTCTTCGCAAAGGACATAGTTCGTCGAAATGCCGNCCACAATAGAAGATTTTTCTGCATGGCTTAGTGACTTGGCTAGAGTTGTTTGTTTGATGCCGGCTGCCAACACAAATATTTACAAGCATAATGTGTCGTCAGCTAATCCTCGACGTTTGATGCACATACAAGATGAAAGGCCAGCAGAGCCCATGAAGTGTTTCCATTGTGGCGGCAACCATTCAATCGCAAGATGTGAAGCCTTTAGAACGATAGGTGTAGCAGAAAGATGGGAAGTGGTAAAAAGGTGTCAACTGTGTTTTGCTTGTCTTCGCAAAGGACATAGCTCGTCGAAATGCCGGTCTAAGAAGCCTTGTAATATAAATGGCTGTACAAGGTACCACAACCAATTGTTACACAGTGATAAACAACAAACCGTACCGCAACAAGCAACCCAACGACAGATTAGCACGCAGCCGCTGCTGAATTGCCGTCTTGTACAGCAGACATCCAAGCAGCTATTTAAAATTCTTCCGGTTAACCTTTATGGGCCGAATGGTAAATACAAAGTTTTGGCAATGTTCGATGAAGGGTCAGCGATCACAATAATAGAAGACGAGACTGCTAAGAGCATTGGGCTTAAGGGTCACCGTCAACCCCTTACACTCCAGTGGTACAACGACAGGGTCGTGACCGAGGAATCATTCAAGGTAACCTTTGAAATTGGTAGCTGTTGCGATAATACTAGATTTTCATTGAAAAACGTACATACGGTAAAAAATCTGAATTTACCTAAGCAGTCTTTTGTTAAAGAAGATTTCTACCATTTAAGGGACCTGCCATTGCAAGACTACAGCATGGCGAAACCAGTTTCGTTGATCGGTTTAAATGAAGCACATTTAGGTATCAGCTCGAGTACCGTTCTGGCTGACCATGAGAGTCCGGTGGCTATCAAAACGTCATTGGGTTGGGTGGCGTATGGCCCGACCAAGTTTGTGTCAACGACAGGCTTGCGAATTTTGCACGTGCGAGAATGCCAACAGCTACACCAACTGGTTTCAAACTATTTCGAAACGGATAACTTAGGCATAAGCCCAGTTACAGAGAAGCTCGAGTCCGACGCAGAGAAGCAAGCAAACGCTATATTGAAGTCAACAATGCGGCAATTAGGTAATCGCTACGAAGTCGGGCTTCTGTGGAAAACCTTTCCACCTCAGCTTCCACGCAGCCGAGAGATGGCGGTAAAGCGTTTGATATCGGTTGAAAGGAGGATGAGCCGTGACGAAGAGTTTGCACTCCGGTATAAACGTGAGATAGCCAAGTATGTGGAAAAAGGGTACGCCAGAAAGGTAACCGATGAAGAACTCAATGCGTCACATCCGCAAATCTGGTATCTGCCGCACTTCGCTGTTTTCAACCCGAACAAACCTAGCAAGCTTCGCATAGTTTTCGACGCCGCAGCCTCAGTCAATGGAGTGTCACTGAATTCAGCTTTGCTGAAAGGCCCCGAGCAGGCACAACCGCTACTACGCATATTGTTACAGTTTAGACAAGGGAAGATCGGAGTTGCGGCAGATATCNATAGCCAAGTATGTGGAAAAAGGGTACGCCAGAAAGGTAACCGATGAAGAACTCAATGCGTCACATCCTCAAATCTGGTATCTGCCGCACTTCGCTGTTTTCAACCCGAACAAACCGAGCAAGCTTCGCATAGTTTTCGACGCCGCAGCCTCAGTCAATGGAGTGTTACTGAATTCAGCTTTGCTGAAAGGCCCGGAGGAAGCACAACCGTTACTACGCATATTGTTACAGTTTAGACAAGGGAAGATCGGAGTTGCGGCAGATATCAGAGAGATGTTCTCACAAATAAAGGTACGACCGATAGATCAACACGCACAACGTTATTTATGGCGGAACGGGGACCCCAACGAACCTATACAAGAGTTGTTGATGACAACGATGATTTTCGGTGCAGTTTGCTCACCGTGTATCGCCGAGCGCGTGAAGAATAAAAAAGCCGAAAGATTTGAAACAGAATTCCCGAAAGCTGCATCTACCATAATAAATAATCACTACGTCGATGACCTGGTTGCCAGTTTTGATGTTGCACACGAAGCCATTACAGTCTGTCAACAAATTGTAAACATCAATTTGGAGGCAGGTTTCGAATTACGAGATTTCATATCCAATTGCAGTAACGTAGAGAGAGCGTTGAACAAAACACCACCAACAACGCGTGAAATAATTAACATGGAACGTAGTGAAACCGCCGAAAAGGTCCTCGGCATGTACTGGAACACCAAAGAAGACGTATTCGAGTTCCATACGAAGTTTCATCGCGTACCGCAATCAGTGCTTTCTAGTGAGCGAGCTCCGACGAAGCGGGAGTTACTCAGCATCGTAATGGCAGTTTTCGACCCATTTGGGCTATTGGCGAATTTCTTAATCTCTTCGAAGATTATGGTGCAAGAAACCTGGAGGCAAGGCATCAACTGGGACGAAGCTCTTTCTGCAGATCTGACAGCGAAATGGATACCCTGGTGGAAAGAGTTTCAGCGCATCAGAAATTTTCAGATTCCACGGTGCTACTCGGCCAATATCTCATGTAGCAGCAACATAGAACTACACATCTTTGTCGACGCTAGCCAAGTAGCATTTGCAGCAGTTGGTTACTTCCGCGTGGTGCACAACGGCGTAGTGGACGTGACTTTCGTAATGGCTAAAACTCGCACCGCCCCTAATCGCTTAATGTCTATTCCTAGACTTGAGTTGCAAGCAGCAGTACTGGGCACCAGATTAAGTAAGATGCTTGTTAGCTACCACGACTTCAATATCAGCCGCATTCTGTTTTGGAGCGACTCGCAGACTGTATTGCAATGGATTTATTCCACCGAGAGAAAATACAAGGCCTTCGTAGGTCATCGCATTGCTGAAATCATAAGCGTAACTGTTCCTGAGCAGTGGCGTTGGGTTCCCACTAATAGCAACCCAGCAGACGCAGCTACACGGCCGTCAAATCCACCTAGGTTCAATACAGATGACCGCTGGATCAACGGCCCTGAATTCCTTAAGTACAATGAGCTACATTGGCCAGCCACTATTGTCGAGCGTCCCGCAGTAATGCTTGAAGAAGTTCAACCCAGCCGTCTCCTTTATTGCCAGGCAAGTAAAAATTTCATTGATTTTACTAAATTTCGTTCATACTTGAAGATAAAACGGATAGTCGCATGGGTGTTACGAGCCAAATTGTTGTTTAATAGAAAGTCAGTCAATATGCGTCTGTCGAATGTACTTACCGCTGCGGAAATTGAAGAAGCAGAGATAATGATCTGTAAAACGGTGCAGCAAGAGTGTTTCGCAAGCGAGATTTCAGACCTCTCTTCGTCGCGTCAGCTTTCCAGACAGAATGCAGTGTACAGTCTCACACCCTATCTCGACGAAAAGGGTCTTCTGAGGTTAAATGGTCGCATCGATATGGCAACGTATTTACCTTTCGAGACGCGTCATCCTATTTTATTTCCGGCGAAGCACATCGTCGCGGAACTAATCGTAAAGCACCATCACGAGAAAGGTC
>NW_016175942.1:0-9617 GCF_001687245.7 Rhagoletis zephyria
ACTCTGGCTACGCTGACTACAGTGTTTTTGCGCCGAACTTCTTTTCAAGTTGGCGGCCTTTGGCCGCTCTTAGGGACTATAACCCTTAGTGCTCGTTTACACACGGCGATTTTTGTTGCGCAACTCAACGTTTGTAGAAGAGAGCATGACGAGCAAAGGTGAGGAGCTCCGAGTTGCTTGTGCTCGGGCAACACGCTTTGTGCTCTCGTTCGTTTTTGTCGAATAAAATTTGAAAATACCAAAGGATCAGAAGATTACAAAAAGAAAGTATGAGCCCCAAGATGAGCAAGGGGCAGAAAATAATGAATAGGCAATAATCGAGATGTGGCAAGAAAAAATTAAGATTTGCTATTTTTTTTTAAGTATTCACAATGTTTACCGTTTTCTTATTTTTCTATAAAAATATTATCCAAGTCTTTACAAAAACCATATGAATCAAAATTTCCAAATTCATACAAAATTTAGGAAAATTCAACAAATTTTAATCAAAATTTTCAGCTTTTTAATCTGAATCTTTGGAACATTTTTATAGCCCATACTATTTTTGTCGTGTTGATTTTTAATATATTTTTTTGCTATAAAAATCAACACTGAACACTTGTTTGAGTGTAGTATGAACATATGTACATTAGGTTGCCTTGCCAAAAAAAATCAGTTTTTCCGCCTCTGCCAAAATATTTCGATAGAGTATTAAGATTTGCGTGAGCTGCATCGCGTTGAATACACCTTCAAAATCGGTTTTTTTTATAAATATTTTTTTTTTCCCCCAACGGAATCAATATAGTGAGATTTTTTATGCTATTTTCAAATCGGCCGAGCTCACGTAAATCTTAATATTTTGGAGGGAATCGTAAAATATAAAAAATTTCGAAATTAATAAAGCAAAATGAGTTCGAAGCAAAATGTATTCAACAAAGTGTGATGGATTTTGGCATTGCTCTCATAAGAAACAGGCTATAATGTCAAACTGAAATGAATTCATAACCCATTTGAATTTTTTTTTTCAAATTTGAACTTGTTTAAAAAAAAGTTACACACAAATTTTTCAAGCAACAAATTTTCTTAATAAACATGAAATTGTTAAGAGATAAACCGCCGAGGAGAGCAAGTAAGTATATTTAAAGTTGGGTAAAAAGTAAATACGTTCGACTTTTCTGAAATATTTAATGTAAGCAAACCAAGATGAAACGGAGCAAAACGTTTGAACGGTGCGCTGTATGCAATAAAAGTCTGGACACGAAAATAGTGCGATGTTTTAAACCACCTAGTTGCGAGTTAAGACGGCAGCGATGGGAAGAAAGCTGTGGTGTTGTACTACGTGATTCATCTCGCGTTTGTGAAAACCACTTCAAGGAAATTGATTTCAATAGTTGTCCGTCCGAATCAAACACTTTCAAACGAGCTCGTTTATACCCAGGCGCAGTCCCAATGCCATACGAAATAACTGATACAAGTGGGGATTTAGTACGCGATCAGGATNAAAGTGTGATGGATTTTGGCATTGCTCTCATAAGAAACAGGCTATAATGTCAAACTGAAATGAATTCATAACCCATTTGAATTTTTTTTTTCAAATTTGAATTTGTTTAAAAAAAAGTTACACACAAATTTTTCAAGCAACAAATTTTCTTAATAAACATGAAATTGTTAAGAGATAAACCGCCGAGGAGAGCAAGTAAGTATATTTAAAGTTGGGTAAAAAGTAAATACGTTCGACTTTTCTGAAATATTTAATGTAAGCAAACCAAGATGAAACGGAGCAAAACGTTTGAACGGTGCGCTGTATGCAATAAAAGTCTGGACACGAAAATAGTGCGATGTTTTAAACCACCTAGTTGCGAGTTAAGACGGCAGCGATGGGAAGAAAGCTGTGGTGTTGTACTACGTGATTCATCTCGCGTTTGTGAAAACCACTTCAAGGAAATTGATTTCAATAGTTGTCCGTCCGAATCAAACACTTTCAAACGAGCTCGTTTATACCCAGGCGCAGTCCCAATGCCATACGAAATAACTGATACAAGTGGGGATTTAGTACGCGATCAGGATATATTCTTTGTTGATGTCCAAACTCAAACAGGCGACTCTTTAGATTGCACGTTGAGAACAGAAATATTTATTCTTACCGAAATAATTAAAACCAAGCCAGCCAGTATGGAAGAGGTTAATTTAAAACTGCTCCAAGCAAAGTCTTTAATGGAAAACTATTTCGCAAGAAAAAAATTTATTTTCAAAATTGTTAGAGTTAAGCTCACATATAAATTTGGAAACAAATGTAAAATCCTACTTTCATAAGTGTCGAATATTGTTTAGGATAAAAAATTTAAATATAAAAATAAACGCACAAAAGCATAAAACTTGGGCAATTAAAAACAAGAAAATTGCTAAAACTATTTTATAAACAATTTGTTTTATTGACAAAATATATATATTCCAGGTAATGTAAGTAAAACAAAACTAAAATCAAAATAAAAGCCTTGGGTATCAGTGCTGACAAGATACATGCATCACTAAGGGTTAATTCGTTTGTTTATACTTTTTGACATTACAGTACCTTAAAAGAGAGCCGCACTGAATTGTCAATCACACCTTGTTTAATACACCTTGGCTCGAAGTATTTTTGATTACAAGTAAAACAGAAAAAACTGAATGAAATAAACAAGTATTTTTTAAGTAAAAAACACAACCGACTTCAATTCTCATATAAGAATTTAGGAGTACCGTTAATTTCTTCATAATCAAATGATCGGATCTAAACCAAATTAGTATGGGACCACCTCGGAGACACGACCTAGATAGCAAAATAATTATAAAGTTATGGGTAACATACATACAAAAAAATAAAAATATTCCGATGATTTGATAACCTTCTCCTTTTTTTGAAGTCGGTTGAAAATTCATACTTAATGGAGTTCACCGATCTTAACAAGATTGGGAAAAAGCTCGAGCATGTAGAACCAACTAATTAAGCTGTACATACAAATATAGTCAATTATAGACATGCCATGTATCGAGAATCAGTCAACACTTCCAACTCCCCGCCCTTGAATTCCCTCTTTCGGAGACCAACGCCACCTATCGCAGACGATGGCTCGTGTTGCTTGGACACAACTCCATTCTGGATATTGTAACATCTTAAATTGTTCAGTCCAAGATGCTCGACGACATGCCCACTCACATCAACTCATCTATAATCCCTCCCCACACTGCCCAAGCCTGTCGGATCATCTGCCCTTTTACTGAGTCTGCCGTATGAGAATGAAGACAACATGTAGTCGACTCGCAGATTTAGGCTTGGTAGCTTGTAAGCTGCTACAACAAAAAAGAACAAAGATTTTCGTTCGAATTTTTGAAGTAATTTTCTGAAAAATTTTCCAGTATTTAGATATGAACTTAATAAAAAAATGTCTAGTTCCGTTTTCGATAAAATAAATACATATTTAGAATTTTCATATTCTGGTATGTATGTACATGAACTAGTTGAAAACCCGGTTTATTCGATTGTAAAAACCGGGTTTACTCGGTATTTGAAAATGAACATTTCAAAAAAACGCCAAAAAATATTTTGCCTTATCCTGAGGTTCGCCTGAAAAAAAAATTCACCCGAAAATTTGTGATCCGCCCATAGTAAAACCATGGAAACCAAAAGTAAAAAGTGAACCGGTTCGGGGAAAATGAAACTCATGTTAAGGCTGATAAAAAAAATCGGTGGAGACCGCTTTGGAAAAAAATAAAATAAATTCGTAATCTTAAAAGCGAGAACAAAGAGTAGGTATTCTACATATTTTAAAAATAAAATTTCTTCCTTGCGCCATGCAATATATTACCAACTTGCTTACTTTTCAGTAGAATAGTTTTGTTTGTTTATGTGTAATGACATGATTTGCGGCGGTTATTTTTTCTGCTGATTCTTTTAGGATTTTTTTCGGGTGCATACTTATACTATGTAAAGACTTATCGGAACTAAACTAAAAAAAAAGTAAAAAGAAAGAAATCGATAGTATTGTCAGTTCACAGTAATTATTGTTAAGACAAAATTATTAAAAACCTAAGGGTAGTTCTTAAAATAGATACCAACATCATGGAGAAACCCCTTATTTTGTTCTTTCTACTTAGAAAAAATTTTAGGGGTCTCTACCAGGGCTCGATTTCATTTTGAAATTGCAAAAATTTTGACTTTTCAAGCTTCAATAATGTGTCAAATATATCAGAATTCAATTAAAAATTTTTATCGAATTATTGCGATATATAAAAAATCGAAGCCTGGTAGCGACCTCTACAAATTCTTTGTATTTTCGTGCATGTCTTTAGTACGTAGAACCAAATAAAAGGGTGCTCCCACCCTAATACATACATACATACATATGCACACAAAGTGCTTGCAAACAAAATTACTTAACTATATACACTATGTATTACAATTTCTGCATTTTCAATACGATTTATTCTATATACTAACACCAATAATAGATTCTATGGAAAAATTAATTTTTGGTTTCTTTAACGGCGTAATCATTTCGTCACTTGTCGTGTGAACGGTTTGCATGTTTTCTTGAGTTTTCGTTGATGGTAGCAAAGCTGATGACGGGTTGACGTTCAAGATCGATAGATTAGTATTATCAGGGTAGGTGGATAGCGACGCAGAAGAGTAGTTCTCCAAGCGACTGCAGTAGGGAAATGCTTCAGGCGCAGAAGATGAAAACAAAGTAGGCGTGACAAAGATGGGCGGCAGTGGCGGTGAACCGAAATAAGCGTTGGGCATGCCATGTGGTAGAGAAGCAGCTGGCATGCCAATGGGTGGGTGAGACACGTCGGCGGTGTGAAATTGAGTCAAAGGCGTCGTTGTGTTCAGCAACGCTGCTGTATCAAGATTTACCCAATTCAGCTCAGGATCGGCAAAGGCGCGTCTCTTACGGATACGCTCCAGTAATGGTGAGTTGATGGTGGGAAAACGTTGCTTGTATTCTGCAAAAAAAAAAGAAGAGGAGAAATGAAATGAAAGAGTGCTGGTGGTGTGTGAGTAGACTGTTTATCATTCATATGTAACAGTTTTAACACATTTAAGTGAATAATTGCTGCATTTGTAGCGGTGATGGGTAACAGCTTCCAACAAACAACTTTGATTTTTTTTGACTGTCACCGATGCATTCAGCAGTGAAATTTTTAAAAGTCAAAGTAGAAAGTAACTAATTCGTCAGTTATGTATTTATGTACATATGTATATGTGTGTAGATACTACAACGTATTGGCGAGTTGGTAATTTGAAAACTGATACTCTCGCATGAGTGGATGCAAAAGGATGTCATGCACAAACCTATGTACATACTGTGTCTGGTCGTCGAGCGCCTTGCTTCGCGTGCAATCACGTAAACAACGGATTTCTCTGGAAACCAGATGGAACGCGCAATTTCAAGTGCATTTCTTCTTTCTTTTGTGTATGGAATATGGTTAATGAGGCCGAGTACACGCTCACACTAACACAAAGTCAATTCCTGCTCAAGTACTTTACCGCTACGCACATACGCACACCTACAAAGCTACAAACATATGCCTATTAAACTGTCTTCATTTTAAGGGCATTCAAATATTCAAGTTGCAGGATATCGTCAGCACATGTCCCTGCAAATGACTCCAATTACAATTACAATTGGTTAGTTTACTGCAATTTGTTATTGTTTTCATAAATTCTTATTATATGTACTATGTTTTTTCAGTTGCCCCCACTGCTCTTGTTTATTGTTGTTGCTGCTGTGGCTGCATTTCCTGCATTTGTATCATTTTTGTTTGTTTTTTTGTTTTTGCGTGTGTCTGTTTGGTTCTTTGTTTGCCAGTGCATTTTGCCCAAACTGAAGTTTATACTATTTTACGCATCTTAAAGCATCAAATTACTAAGTAATTTAGTTCTTCTCAGAGTGGGTCGTTGTTGTGGGCATTGGAATGTTCGATCTGGCAGTGTTCGGCTCAAAGGCGACAGTATGTCTGCGTTGTGCGTCGTCCCAGACAGTTTGGCACCAGACAGGACTTGATGCGTCTGCCATAGGTCGACACTTGAGTGCATACGTTTTGTCGTGTAATTTGAGTAGTTTGTTCGTAAGTCATATTTTTAAGTTTTTTTTGTAGAATTTATTTTGCGGTCTACGAAGCAAAAAATATGTAGAAAGCCCAAACATCAGAATGTGGTTTGTTTCGTTTCATTATTAAATGAATCTAATACACATCGCGGTGCCTTATGTTTTTTTTTTTTAAATGGTCAAACAGGGTTAGGAGTAAATATGCAAAATTTTGTCAAGATAATAAATATGTACATATGTAGTTATTAAAAAAAGAATAAATATAAAAAAATTCATTTTCTATTATCGATTAAGTTACACAACTCCGAACCCAATTAGTCTCTCGACAAAACACCATCTCTAACGCTCCTTACACTGAGGGAAAAAAATATTAAAATCAAATAGAAACAAAATTGATCTTACTATAAACTTCAACGAAAATACTGTATATTGCTAAATATTCAATTCAATTACGCGCATATTAAAATGACCGCGTTCGTACTGAAAAAGCATCCGTGAAGTGAATAATCAAGATAAAACTAAAAAAAAAAATTTATTTGCATGTTGCCTGCAGTGGAATTCGAACCCGACCATCTCCGGATATCAACACAACTTGTGGCAAGCATCTATGTATGTACATGTATGTACTATGTATGTATGTGTGTTGTCACCGCTCTCAGAGCAGCGCTCTGCTTGCTTGGGGTGCGTATGTATACTTACATATATATACATACTCAGATGTGAACAGTAAAATACGTGCGTAATAAATTTTGTATGAAAATATTATTTTTAAATACGAACATTTTTAAACGATAATCAAATATAAAGTATTCATTTTTACTATGCCCCTTTATTTCCCTAAGTGTAGTTGCTTTACAAGGACTATATACATACTGTACAGTATAACTGTAAATTCAACATACAGTCGTGTGTAAATTTATTTTGATCAAATAAACACAACTATCGAAGCTCTTTTTGAGTCATTGCTGGTTCAGAACATACATACGATACATGCTACAAAAAAAAAGAAGGTAGTTTCATTTTGAAATTTTTTGACATAAACTGTGCTTATAACGTTTATACTTTTCGTAAATTCCTCGAGTATCACTGCCACCTCAACAAATTATTGTTTAGGAAATTTTATTATTTTTTAAAGGAATTTTTTATGCATTAAAAAATAACAACACGCAAGATAAATTTACTTAATTCATCGTATTAGTATAGCTGTTAATAAGTGTGTAGTAATTTAAAATACCATAAATTACCGCAAGAAAATTTGGCATTATATGCAGTGTTCCATGAGATATTATTATAGATATAAGGACGTTGCTTTAATTTGGATCCTTTCAAGAGGACATATGAACAAAGGAATAGTTAAAAAGTAGCTTATCGCTGTTATAAGTGTGTAGTAATGAAAGCACTATGGAAGCATAAACTTAGAGGGAGGTAAGAAATTTGCAAATTCTTAGAGCTCTTTGATACAGTTTATAGACAGGTAAACTACTCGCTCTACTGCTGGTGGTGCAGCATTTCGCTTAGATTGGGTACATCCGTCTCGAGGCTGAAAATTTGCCGCCGAAAACTGGTTGGAACAAGCAATCAACACCTTGGTGAAGTTACCATGCACGTGGCCATCCCGAAATATGCAGCTAATCGTACTAAATAATGATGAAAATGATTGCATAAACAAATGGATTATCTACGTGCATTACGCAATGTAATAGGAGTATTTCACTTGCCTTCCGTTTTATAATTAATTTTAGAAATAAACCACTAAAATCTCGCTATAAAATGATGCTCAAAATATATTCCTTAAAATAATTTTTTAAATAATCTTTTTTTTTTAAGTAAAAACCCACTTTTTAGTTTCTTCAAAGAATATGGTAGCTTCAATTTAAAAGAAAACGTCAAAAGCTTAGTTTACGTCAAATGGGAGCAATGGCGGATAAGAAGAAGAAGTGAAACTACCTTTAAATATTTGTATCATGATACGATATTTCAGACTCGACAGCGGCAACAGAAAAAAATCGTTCAAATATTTTGCAAGAGCGTGGAAATTTAGGCATAAGTACATATTTGTATAGTTAAATATAGTACTTATTTGGTGACAAAGAGTAAACATTCTTTGAATTAGCTAATTAACCTGCATTGATTTAGGCAAGAATCATTTCAAATGCATTTACCCAGAATTTACAATAAATAAACAACTTTAAATTTAATTATCTCAAAAAAATATCAGATCTACTTAGATCCTTTTGATTCTTACCCCTTCATATATATTTATTGATATCGTTATAACAACGTGGGGTTGATGGAAATAAGACCGCGTGAATTAAGGCCGTCTTCTTATTTCATCCAGTTAACATTTTGTCTTATTATTCTCTCATTTTCTTATTTCTTCGGCGGCCTAGTTTAATTTGATCGCGGCCTAATTTCACATGTAAAAATGTCCGCGGGGAATTTTTGTTCATTTAACTGGATGAAGAAGTGAAACGAATGGATCGTATTTAGCCCTAAAGCTTAGTTAGTCTGGACTTAAATTACGTAACTTAACTTAACTTAATATTTTGCACATTTTTGTTTCGTCCAAATTCGAGTTTTCATGCAGAAACTTACTATTTTATTACATTGCTGATATTTTTAAAGATAAATGGGCAATTCTCACAAACATCGAATTTTTTTGTGGAAAAAATTATTTTTCTTAAATCGTGAGCTCTTGTCTGAAATTTTTACTGTACGTTCCTTTAGCTTCTAAAATACAAAATCCAACAGGGTGTAACATTTTAAAGCAACGTTTTCAACGTTTTTTACGCGCTTTTTTTTTGAAATCGAAAATGGGCGTAATTCTAGTCCGATTTCGAAAATATTCAAAATATAGCTTTTTAATGCCAAGGTTTGGTTACAATTTTGGTACAAATTGATAAATTGGTTACCGAGATGCACATACAGTGAATCAAATAAAAACTGGGACGCAACATTTTAGTAATTTTTGGCTATTTTCTTTAGTTTATTCAATGTTTATTATTTTTTTTTATGAAAGTATAGCTGATTACTTAACAATCACGATATAAACCCAAATTTCAGACTTCGTGCAAAAATTATGAAAAATCGGCAAAATTTTACCAAAATTTCTAACTTCTTAATAATCATCTTTAGACAAAATTTTGATATTCAGCTTTGTAGCCCATTAAATTTTAGTAGGCAAATTGCAAATTTTAAGTATCTTGGACTTACCGTTGATTTTTGGCAGTTTTTTTTTTATTGACGGTGCTCCGCATTTTTTTTTTCATATAAAAAAATTTCCGAACATAAACTGCCAAAAAGCAACGGTAAGTTCTTCTCCAAATACTACAAATACTTCATTATAAACTCAAACATGGGCAGTCAACACATACATTTTTCAACGTAAAAATAAAAAAAATAATAGGAGAGTCACTTTTATTTGTGAAAATTTCCCAATGTTATTTCTGAATTATATGCATATTTAGCTAGAAAATATCTACCGTGGTCCTGTTTTTTGTATTTACATAATCTACACAACATACACAGGCGGTCATTAGAATAGACTCG
>NW_016175944.1:0-9613 GCF_001687245.7 Rhagoletis zephyria
ATCCAAAAGGCAGTATCTAAGAATTTTAGCGGCCAGCGGTTTGCCACCTGGAATATACAGGGGTTCCCCTTTCATTCTGTTCAAATCCGACATGCTATCCGATTATATATCTTATACGAGAGTGTGACTCATTATAGAAGGAATAGGACAAATCCAATTCGTAGATGTAGTCAATAACAGGGGGAAAAGTATTAGACAAGCTAGGGGACAGAACAGACTGGTCTGTTGTAGTGTTTGGTCTTTTGGTCTATACGTGGTTCATTTGACGCATTTTTCGGTCGATACAGTACTGGGTCTCGTACGGCAACAGTGATCGGCATTGTGCCATTTTCAATATAATTCTTCGTTCTACATAAGGAACTTTGAGTAGACTTCAGGCACCTGGACTATACAGTCCCGTCTATTGGACTCAAGAATCACTTCCACAAGGGGTGAATGTGAAGAGGATTCGGTCATGATCTCATATACTGACTCAACAGACATCTACACTGATGGCTCCAAGTTGAATCTGAAGGTACGAAGTGGGATATACTCGCAAGAACTCTCACTTATCCTTAGTTTTCGTCTGCCAGATCTCTGTAGCGTTTTCAAAGCTGAACTAACAGCATCAAAAGCAGCTACAAGATGGCTGATCGATTCTGTTATTAGCTTGAAGGCGACAAATATCTTTTCTGATAGCCAGGCAGCTATTGTGCCAAATCTACATCGAGAATTGCCATGAAATGTAGACGTACTCTAAATGAGCTGGCAAGATGTTACGTCACTAATGTTGTATTGGTGCCAGGCCATAAAGACTGGAAAGGAAACTGTGTTGCAGATGAACTATGTAGTAAGGAAAGGAACCTTGCTATCTGCAATCAGTACAGCTCGTAATGCCGGCATTTCGCTATTTTCCTGCAAACTCTGGCTGGAGAATAACTTTATCGAACGGGCAAATATAAGATGGTCTGCGGAGCCTAGGTGCAGGGTAGAAAGACATATATGAACTAAGCTGGATAAGAGTAGATCTCGCCCTCTCCTCCGCTTGGAACGACCACTACTCCGACATGTTATTGGAGTTCTCATTGGGTACTGTCTGATGGGAATGCACGCTGCTAGAATGGGTTTGCAGTCAAACGACTACTGGGCTAGCTGCCGTGATGAAGAGGAAATCGAAAGCCAGTATCTATGACTTTGTATGATTCATCAGAGCTACGAAGAAGTTCCATTTTTATGGTAAAAATTGGGACATAATGACATAGAGTTAAGGTAGAGACATGGCATCGCAACAGGCCCATGGTAGCCTAAGTATGCTCTTTTCTTGTGCGGGATGAGGGCAGCCGAGATAACCCAACCTAACCCAGCGAGCTTTGAGAAGCGTTCTAAAATACGTCTACTTCTGATCCTTTCGGAAGAGCAACTAAAACCATCAAATGCTATCAGAACTTAATCTGTAAACTTGTCCTAAGACTTTTATGAGAAAGACGCAGTTAATGAAAAAGGGTCCCACTTTTACTGTTTATAACCGTTGTAATGACATAAAATTACGTAAATATATTTTCATTTCTAATTGCAAATGAAATTTACCAAAATGCATTTCTAACTATCAAACTACCAAGCAGAAAATATCCGACCAATTTTGGTAGGAAAAGCTGAAGAACGGCGAAATGTTTGCGATCTGCATGGTCTCCTTACGTTATTGGTAATGGGTAAGGCTTCCTCAAGTGGGCCCACGAAAATTTTCAACAACAACTTATGCACGAGGCGCAGAAATTGTTTAAATGTTCAATTGTTCATAAAAAAATTATTGAAAAGCAAAAAAAAAAATATTTTTGTAACGCAAATAACTTCATAGTATAGTTTTATGTTTTTTTAAATCTGCACCCAAAAAATTGTTTCATTCGGACACTTACTTTCAAAGAAAAATAAAAATTTCCAAAACACTGCGAAAAGTTTCAATTGTTGATTACAAAAAAAAACTATTTGGAATTTTGCAACAAAATTTACACAGTGAACTTTTCGACTACAAAACTCGGCGCTGCCTGAATATCATTGAAAAATATTAATCTTAGTAAATTCGGTGCCCACTTGAGGAAGCGTTGCCCTAATCCGAGAACTGCAAGTGTCAAAAAATTGAATGGCGGTATGGTAAAGGAAAACTTCATGATATGACAAACAATGAAGAATAGAAAAAGTATATTAAAATACAAAATACAAATACTGCTTAGAAAAGTATTTGAAATACAAATAAAAAATACTCTAGTAAAAAAGTATTTAAATACAAAATACAAATAGGTACTTTTTATATGTATTTTAAATACTTGTATTTGAAATACTTGAAATTTTAGGCATAAAGAAAAAATAAAAAGGGTTTGCATATCGAATTTCTTAGGAAAACTCTTCTGGGACTCCCTAATGTTCACATTTGTTCACTTATGAAGACTGTACGCTCAGTAATCTACTATGTATGCAATACTATAAAAAAACTCAATAGAACAAGAAAAGCGCCATAAATCGGGCGCATAAATGAATGAAAGGATGTGTGTTAACTTGGGAAAACCATAACAAACAGTTGTGACCACAATAAAGCTATAACAAAACTTTCATACGATGTCGAGGTTATTCTAACTTGTTGATGTTCATTTTGTTCACTAATCGATTTCATTGTTTTCCAGTGGGTCCCCTGCCAGAGTTGCACACGTACATAAGTATGTATATTAGGGTGGCCCAAAGCTGAATGTGAAAAAGTAAAGTCGGGGCGTAAGGGCATAAAGTGNTTCTTCTGGGACTCCCTAATGTTCACATTTCTTCACTTATGAAGACTGTACGCTCAGTAATCTACTATGTATGCAATACTATAAAAAAACTCAAGAGAACAAGAAAAGCGCCATAAATCGAGCGCATAAATGAATGAAAGGATGTGTGTTAACTTGGGAAAACCATAACCAACAGTTGTGACCACAATAAAGCTATAACAAAACTTTCATACGATGTCGAGGTTATTCTAACTTGTTGATGTTCATTTTGTTCACTAATCGATTTCATTGTTTTCCAGTGGGTCCCCTGCCAGAGTTGCACACGTACATAAGTATGTATATTAGGGTGGCCCAAAGCTGAATGTGAAAAAGTAAAGTCGGGGCGTAAGGGCATAAAGTGAAGCAGAAACCGAGAGTTTTCACTTGCACTTGCACATGATAGATCAACCAAGCCTACAATAACATTAAAAATCTATACCAAATTGAGCAGCATACAAAAGAAGAAAGTAAAATCGGTATTTTTATGCTCTCACCATTTTGGATTGTTCTATACCGGAAAAATATACCCCAATTTCTTTATTTTGAAATCAACAAATATTTAGAGGTCGCTTAAAGCGCTCAAAGTTTTCCATGTATTTTATATGAAAAAAAAAAACAAATTTTCGTAGAAATGCTTCTAGAATTCTTGAAAATCAATATTTTTAGGTCCGCCAAAGCCACCAGAGAATGCCAGAAAATGTAATGGGGGATAAAAAAAAAATTAGTTTTAAAAAATGGTAAACTAAACAATTCGGTATTGTTATTGGAAGTCTCTTGAAGAGAACCAAAGTTTTCCGATCGAAACATATTGATTGCTTGAGCATTCTAATTCTGACATTACTGATTTTGCACCACCCTAATGTACATACTTAAGTGAGAAAAACCTACGTATGTATGTATGTGTGCATTAGCTCTTGTTTTCGTAAGCATGCGTGTGTGTGATAGTCCTTGAAATACGACAATTGCAGACGATTGTGGCGTTGATAAGGATAAAATTATGGTACGATAAAATTTGTGCTAGCAATGGAAGGCTGAAAGGTGGAATTGAATCCTTTAGACACGACTCGACGGTTGGTCGCCGTAAGAGTATGTTATTGACACTCTTGTTGAAAGTGATTACACGAAATGCTAGCGCATTAAAAATTGCTCATTTAACAGAGGCGTGTACATAAACGCCTACATACATGCATACATATGCACGCACATACGTAGGTCGTTAACACGCTGAGCGGAGAGTTCACCTGCGCTTAATGTTTTCATTGGTTAGTGGGAAAATGTGTATAGCTCTGCACTGAATTTTAGTGCTAAATTAATTATATGGTTATAAAAGAAAAAACTAAAAATTCAGGAACTCGGTAAATGTCAGAAGATTTTTAAAGCAGATTATGGTATTTTAGTTAGAAAAGGGAGGACGTTTAATTGGGGTTTCAGTTTATATGAAAACTACCTACTTTAGTTAAAATTTTTAAAGTACATATAAACTCAGAGTATATGAGAGGTTTTAATATAATTCACTTCAGTTAAAATACTTGTTTGTCCATAAAACATGGGAAATATGAAAATAAGTTCTAAGAACAGGGTACCGCCACTGAGGAAGTGCATAATTGGACTTCAGTGAGGCCAAAGATATATGTACGCAAAAGGAAGACGCTGCCTACAGCGCACCGCAATTTCATTTATGGAATAGTATGATTATGGGCTGCATCTAATACCCCAAATCCGTATCATATTTTTTATTGAATTCGCTAGCTTAGAAAGAAAAGTTGCTAAGTCCCATTTCAAAAATTTTACAGGAGAGGAAAAAATCTTCCTATAGCCATTTTCTTTAACTATTTCGCAAGAGTTTGAATCAAACATTTTGCGCGTTTAAAGCAAAGCAAAACTCCATAAGAATCAGAAGGATTCGATATTTATTAAAAGATGTCGTATTATTTTCGCCTAATCGGATTTGTGGTGCTTCTTTTGGACTTAGCAAATTTTCCTTTTATTGCTTATGAAGAGGAAAAAATAAAACAAGTACCTTTATAATTTTCGAAACAATGCGTATTCAATTTCTTTAGCCTCCTATATCACAATATGAGTTTTCATAAAAAGTGGACTTAGCAACTTTTCACTCTAAGCTAGCGAATTGCTTCTTAGTAAGTAGCCGAGCGATCGGCAGGTAATGGTAAATGGCCGTGTGTATTTCTGTCTTGAAAAAGCTTCTCCTAAAATGCCATTTGTCGTCTGCAATCGGCGTTCTGTAACAACATCAGCAAGCACCCCACAAGAGGGAGTTCCCTCCTGATGAGTTATCGGCAATGGACATCAGTCGCTTGAGGAATTTCGTTGTGAGCACGGAGCGCTTTTCGCATAAGAAGGTTTATAGTGTCATGGTTCTTCGCCCCTCTGTTTATACTAGGGTGATTGAATCTGATTTTCCAAACCAGTTTCCACCTATCTTTTTGGATCTTGGTTTTTGGATTTTTATCGAGCAGACCGGTTTTTTCCCATTCATACAAATTTTGACCTCTCAATAAAAGATTTGAGTTTTTCAAAGTTTTCAAGGCTTTTTCAAGTTTAAGGGAAACCCCTAAATAGTTTTAAAACTATATCGTAGGTCATTTGAGGATGAATAGTATATCAAATTTGATTCCAATAAATGAATGTTTGCCGCTTAAATCTTTTCTACGTGTTTGGCCGAGCTTCTCCTTCAATTCGTGCTCTGCTTTTTGATGTTGTCGCACAAATGGAGAAATCTAAACATGTCACGAAAAATGACACTAAAGATGGAATAACGCCGAAACCGTTTTGTGACCAAACAAACATATCTATTTATGGAGTTCACAAGGTGTTGTACACTGTCGTACTGTTGTATGTCATAAACTTTAAAAGGCTAAAACTCTAATTTCACACAATTAAAAAATTGTTGATGGTGATTTCAAGTCCTCTAAACATTTATTTAGCCGTTAAAAACTTTACAACATACAACAATACGACAAGTACGATACCTTGTGAACCACCCAATTATATATCGTTGTTTAAAGTACAAAAACGCGTATCAAGATATTGCAAAACCGCGTATGTAAGATTGCAAAAATTATTTTGTAGAGAGTAAAAAAACTCATATTTTTAAATGGTTCTCTCTTTTATAAAGCAATCGCATTTCTGGTTAGTATATTTAGGGACGTTCCGATACCATCCAAGTGTCGATACCTACTTATATCGATAATTTTTCATGCAACAAAGCGAAGATAAATTTTCAGATTTTATCTGTGGCATACCTTTTGCGACGACACCTGAGTGGAAGATCGAAATCAGTTCGAAAACGCCCTTTCTCAGAAAACTTTTCAAAAGCGCCCTAATCAGAATTTGATTAAAAAACGACCTATTTCAGAAAGCTTTTCAAGAACACCCTGATTCAGAATTCGTTTCAAAAACGCCTATCTCGGCTGCCGATTCAAAAACGACCTACCTCAAATATTTTCAATATACTTTCAGTTGAGGTAAGGGCGTTTTTGGATCAAATTCTGAAATAAGGCGTTCTTGAAAAGTTTTCTGAGATAAGTCGTTTTTTAATCCAATTTTGAAATAGAGCGCCTTTTGAAAAGTTTTCTGAGAAAGGGCGTTTTCGAACTGGCTGCCGAGATAGGTCGATCTTCCACTCATGTGTAGGAAAAGGTATGTCACAGGTAAAGTCTGAAAATTTACCTTCGCTAGCTCGATCTTCTTGTAAAAATATATCCACACTTTAGATTTTGGTGGTGCCATTGTTTAAAGCAAAGTTTCTTCTTTTCTTTCGATACAAATTAGGTGTCGAAACAACGATTCGAGTAAAAAAATTAGTTGGTATCGAAACAAAAGTATCGAGTACATACTCGTATCTACTTGTATCGGAACATCCCTAAGTATATTTCAGGCCAAGTGGATGAGGCTTGAGCCAAGAGCTTGAGTGAGCAAATCCAATTTTTGGCAAAAAATTTCAGTTACGCGGGTTTGCAGAACGACGATACGCGGTTTTGTACTTTAAACGACGATATGTATGTATGTACATCATATTCATACCAAGGCATGGCGGAAATTTCTTTCAAAATATATACGTCATATTCATATTCTGTGGAAGGTATCAACAACCGAAAGGAAAATAATTTTCTAGACGTCATTTACAATGGTACAGCATCCTTCCTTTGCAACACTACTTATCAGGTTGCATTTTATAACTTGGCTAAATAGGCGAGTCTGTGTTGTTGTTTTGCTTGTATTTCGTTATTTTACCTAGTGTCTTATTTTAGTTCCTGATATATTTATACATACATATATGTACATACATATCGCTCATTTACTTCAATAGTGTGATAATCCAAAAAATACAAATGTTGAGATAAGTACGCATAAATTCATAGTTGTATCTATAACCAATAGCTCATTATAACCAAATATATATTCATTTTTACTATGGGAGCATATCGACTGCTGAGTGGAAGATCGACCTATCTCAGCAGCCAGTTCGAAAACACCCTATCTCAAACAAAATTTTCAGGAACGCCACATTTCAAAATTTGGTTGAAAAACGCCCTGCTTCAGAACTCGAAAGTTTTTTGAGATAGGACTTTTTCGAACTGGCTGCCGAGATAAGTTGATCTTCCACTCAGCAGTCGATATGTAAATTCAAAGCTTTAAAGCTTCTAGAGTTAGGTTTGTTTTTGAGTTATGACAATATTGAAGTAAATGAACGATATGTACAAATTTACAAGTACAAGTACAAGCTCGTTAGAGGCATCTCCATTTAACTAAAAAGTTTTATGCAAAACCCGAAATTTAATATGCAAAAGCCCTTAAGAAGAAACTGATTCTGAAAATCAACCACATGTCCATCATCAATGCATGGGCTGTTGTCATTTACATATGAATATATCTACGTGTGTATATGAATACAAGTACCCAACAGTATTTTCCAGCTGAAGTTTCAGTGGAGATCTATTTAGTTACGAAATCTGAATATTCGCATTCTAACTAACTAATAACTAATAACCGAGAAGTGAAAGTTTATGCATGAAAAATGCCTGAACACGCAGTGAGCACTTCCATTTCATTTATCATTAATTTAACTCAATTTTACCGGAAAGGTTTCCTCTAAAAATATTTATACTTTTTATAACGATCAATACAAAATGCAGCCTCAATTGAGCCGTATTTTTTGAAAATGGCCGAAGTCACTTCACACATTTTGTGCTTAAAAACACTGGTTACTTGTGACTGAAAGTGTGGGTTATTCTTTTAACTTTATCAACCAAAGGTGGCATTTTTTGTCGTTAGTTTTTGACAATAGATCGATTTACAGATGCATTCGGTTACAAGTAAGCGGTGATTTAAGCACAAAAGGTACGAAATGACTTATGCCACTTTCAAAATAAACGGCTCAATTAATGATTTCTAGAAACCACTAGAAGTTAGAGTTGCCAGAAAACAGTGTAACGATTAAAGTTATCATTTTATTAAAACTGATTAGGCTTGAAAGCTTCACTGCTTTTTCGGTAAATTTTTCAGGCATTGATTGCTGTACTGAGTTTCATGGAATTTTCCGTACTGAATATTGTAGGTAGTAAATTTGTAGGCCCTTGCCTCAAATATTGCTGGGTAGATATTCGTTACACGTGTGGTTTCCAACGGTATAAGGCTAAAATGTGCCCGAGGACCATTTTATACATTACATGCTATAGTTCAACAAATTTTAAGGGAATTCATTTGTGTATAATTTTGAATAATCCATATGAAAATAGTACGAACAAATGCAAAATATGCTTGTGTATTAAAAGTGCGTACATGTGTGTGTATATTATCTTTGATACCTAAACGTATGCATACATACAAATAGAGGTCTGCACGAATTCCTACAAAGCAAGGAAAATTTAGTCATTTCTATTGACAACGAACGAATGGGTTCGATCTTAAATTTTATTGAATTTGAATGAATTATTTACTGTGCTTATGTTAGCTTATTTATGTATAATAAATATATCGACTTTGTGCAGAAAAATTTACATAAGTAACACACTTTTTATGAATATCGGGGAAAAACACGGCTTAATAAAATCAAGATAATTGTATGAATTTTTTAAGTAGCCAAGTAGAACTCGTAGGCCTGGCGGAGTAAATTACAAAACTGCGTTTAAAATTCTGAAGTTATTCATTCGAAGCCTTCAGTAAAAGTAAATATACTTCCACTTCTTTTTTGATAGAAACATAGTGCTGACGTTTTCCTTAGAGAGAAGCGAAGGGCAGATCCAATTAAATTTTTTGCAAACACATAGTTCGCTGAAAGAGTAAATGATACGTCTATGACAGTACGTACATATATTTTTTCCACAGGCACATTTGATTTAACCGCAAAGCACTCTACCCAATGAAAAGATCAATCGATGGAATATGACAGATGATATTCAAGGCTTCCGTTCGACATTATCTGTGAATTAATACTTAGTTCGTATCCACGGCTGTTAATGATATCAGCAAACTCTACGCATTAATTGTAGCGCATCTCCGCCTTGTACATCCAGGACGTAGACAAAATTTCTCTACAATTATTTTCTTGGAAGAGTACAGAGTACCATATGCCTTTTTAACTCAGTGTTCTGTGCCAATTTTCCAGTTTAGTTTCGATGTACATAATTGGAAACTAAACCTAAGTTGCGCATCTTTTAAATAATGTGAATATCTACTAGTCTCTCGAAAACTCTAAGGATAAAAATGAGAGACTGATTAGTCTGAATTCCTTGGGCAGAATACATACATATAGCATATGCCCTTCTTGGTCTACCTTGGGAATGAAATACTACTCCAACACTTTGCTAAGTAGACGA
>NW_016175945.1:0-9610 GCF_001687245.7 Rhagoletis zephyria
GCCGTTCGGAGTCGACGTAAAACTGTAGGTCCCTCCGCTTTGTGTGACAGCATCAAGGTGCACGCCAAACACTAAACATATGTGTAAGCGCCAATCTATTATTATTATTACTTGCAAAATATCCTTATTCACTTAAAAAATAATTTTAAAAAGTTACATTTACACATACTATATTTAATACAGGGCTACCACGTATGCCAGATTTAGGTGCCTGTGCGCACGATATGCATTTGGCAAGTTGCGGGTGCTCTAGTAACAGAATTCAAAATGGTGCTTCATAACTATCACTGTAAGGGACCAATTTTACAGTGCATAGTTTACTCAGAATCGCCAGTTAAACACAGGTTCTCAGTACAAAAATTGGGCCGTAGTTAGTGAAACATTAAGAAACGTTCATAGGTATTNGAAAAGACCTTTATATTAATAAGGGAATATAAAAGTAAAAATACTTCAGAGCACTTAGTATCGAAATTTTGAACTATTTTTCAATACGATGGAATCTTAATCTCTTTACACAATTAGGTTCATACTAAAATTAAGTTTAGGAAAAAACTGTAGCTTAGAGCGTTACTAGTTTTTGCTAAGAACATACATATCAGTTTTATTAAGTAATTCAGGGTGTAGCGCTTTAAGTAGACTCATTGCATCCAGTTCCAGATTTTTTCTTTTTACTGCATTGTCTTTGTTAGCCTAATTCAGATGTTATCGGATCTGATCAAAGCAAAAAATTGTTTAAAACAAGGCATGAAACCGAAACCGTTTAAAACCGTGTCGATTTTTAAAACCGAAACCGAAACCGCAACCGTTGATCTGAAAAGAAACGAAACGGAAACCGTTTCAAGCACAGCTTCAATCGGTTTCCAGAAATTTATAAAAAGCAGCCGCAGGATCTAGCAACAAAATTTGTTTTCTTTAGTAGCATAACTGTGCCGTTTCACAAAAAAAGACTTTCATAACATATTTGTTGACTAGTATGTAGAAACAAATCACAGATATCGTGGGGCTACTTGCAAGTGGAACAGTAGAGGAAAATACCATGAGCATCATAGTAACGAAAGCTCTGCGTGTAATCAAAATGAGACCAATTATGAAGACGAGTCTGATGATTTTGACTTAATGCTGTCTCAGTTAGACGCGAATCGTAATTCTAATAATTTCTTCTATATAAAAGGCACCATCCTAAGATAAAACGTGAGTGAATTTAACTCCTACTTGGCTTCTTATATTTTTTAATAACTAATCTTTATATATTGGCCTCACTAAAAGCTCCTTTTCATATAACAATTCGTACCCTTCCTACCCATGAAAAACGTTGTCCCACCCGTGATAGAGGAATTTCCGATTTTTTGTATAATAAAGCCATAATTTTTTTGTAGTTTTTGCTTTGTTTGTGTTCCTGGTTTTTTGTTTTATTATAAGACATCAAGTTCACACAGAAAAGTGAAATAAATTCGCAGATGTCCGTAAAAATATACCAGCTCGAATAAGCAGGTTCTTTTTTTTTGTAGCACCCGTGACAGAAGAAAAAAATCAGATTTTTTCCATATAAAAGTAAACTGGAATTTTTTTCTGTTTTGTAATAAACAGGGAACGGATTTTATGGAAATTGCCGTTTTTTTCTCGCTAAAGAGATAGAGTATATTCGATTAAGAATGTCCTACGATTTACATTTCCCTGATTCCATATATACACATTTGATGTTGCCTTTTTTAAAATATTTGCCTTTTTTGCCTTTTTTAAGATTGCCTTATTTGCCTTTTCTACCTTTAAAAAAGTGATTATAGCATTTACAATCTTTTTTTTATTAAGATTAAAAAATATACACATGCCATGCGGCTTATAGAAGCGCAGGAGACCTCTTGCCAAATTGGTGTTGGAAAAATTCAAAGCCATTTTCTCAGCTAACGTAGATTGGAGACAATAAGGGGTGTGGATAAAAAGTAAAGGGCGAGGAAAATACCCTTATTCCCGATAATATGAACGTTTCAAACGTTCCATATTTAAATTGGGCTTCACTTGTTTCAACTTACGTCGAGCGCACATTTAGTAAATTCAAGGCTTTTCTTCGCGAAAATCTAATGAAAATGCTGCCAGAAAACTTCAAAATGCATCTTGTGGTAAATGTTACTACAACTGTACAGATTAAAGTTTTATGAGTTAGAAACTCGAAAGGATAAAATAGTCAAAGATTCAAAGTAAAAATTTTTCATAGTTTTTCTCTTTTATATAAACATTTCTAAAATAAATGTATTTTTTGATTGTTCTTCGTATTTTCTGTCTTTTTTAGTGCCTTATTTTGCTTTTTTTGCAATACCTAGTGCCTTTTCCTGCCTTTTTCGCCAATTTGTTTTGCCTATTTCGTTATTTTATTTTGCCTTTTTTATAGGGTTTTAGGTCCTAAAAATCCGTTCCCTGGTTATAAGTATTGTTAAATAACCAATACCCGCATGTTTGCGGTGCCTTGAAACACCTTTCGAACTGTAAAACAATGACTCAATTATATTTTACGCATATCTATAATGCGGGCATCGAATTTCAAACCAATCGGGTCATAAATAAGATTTTTTCGGAAGAGATCGATGCCCAATTTCAAGCAAGTCTCACCATAAATAAATTTGTTTCCAATAGATCGGTATCTGGTCGACCTATCAGAAAAAATATCCTAGATGTTTACCCAGGCAATAAGATACCTACGTGCCGAATTTCAAGCAAATCGGAGCATAACTAAGATTTTTGCGAATAGATTGGTCCCTGGTCCACCTATCAGAAAAAAATATCCTGTATGTTAATCCTGGCAATAAGCTACCTACATGCCAAATTTCAAGCAAGTCGCACCATAAATAAGATTTTTTCAAATAGATCGGTATCTGGTCTACCTATCAGAAAAAAAGTATTCTACATGTTACTCCAGGCAATAAGCTACCTACTTGCCAAATTTCAAGCAAGTGGCACCGTTAATAATATTTTTAAGAATAGATCGGTCCCTGGCCTATTTAACGGAAAAAATTGATCCTATATGCTAATCTAGGCAAAAGGCTACCTACGTACTAAATGCAGTTTTTCAGCGTAGCTCGATCCCTGCGCCACATATCGCAAAATTTAAAATTTTGTGTACTCCGCCTTCTAAACACCTTTCCAAAAACGCAGCAGCCATTCGAATCGGTTATGAAACATAGGAGAAAATTGTTCCCAATTGATTTATGCTCACAATAAATTTCACAATTATCCGAAATTTTCCAAGGTTCACAACGAATTTTCCACCTTTACTTGTCCAAAATCTTCAAATCATGGGATAAAAGGCAAAATTTCGTCGAAAAAAAAACAAATTTTTCGCGTTCTTCCGGATTATTCCGAGTTTTCCACTCAGAATTTTCTATTTTTCCCTTCGAAAGCCATTCCGAAGGAATTGCACACAAGATTCCATTGTTCCAATTTCACAACTTTCCTGGAGGGTTTTCCCAAAATTTTCTTTCGTAAGAACCTTCTCCTGGCAATTACAAACAACTAAAAAAAAGGTGGCTCCTATAGCTGCATTATTACATCTATTCCATGTGTTGCAATATCCACGGAAGCAGTAGTTATGAAGAAAATGATTTAAAAATATTAGATAAATTCTCTACTTATATGTTTGGCTTTCCTTTGTTTTATTTAACTAATTAATAAAACTAAAGTAAAATCTGGAAAATTAACAATAAAATACTTTTTCGCAAAATCTATAAAGGACCCTTTTATTTCTCAAAAAAACCTGGGAAACAGTTATTCGTCGCCACGATGTAATACAAATAATTTTAATAATGGCTTTTGCCTAAAACTTACCATTCTGTTTTTTCAATGTACTGACATAATAAAATAGTTTTGCATACAAGACATACAGTTAGATACTCTTTTTAGCGAATTCTTGGTCTTTCAAAGCTTTTGCATACTTGAAACAATTAATTTAAGCCATGAGGAAATATAGATGAAGTCCTTAAATAGTGGTACTGTTCAACAGTTTGAAAAAATATGTTATTTTGTCTTTTACAATACCACACCCAAACGAAGCAACTCAGAGGATCTTAAGTATAAAGTTTGTTTCCTGGCGCAAAGAGAGAAACCGGCTACTAATTAAAATTTTTGAAAGTGAACTTCAAATTAAAAGTAATTTTAATATGAAAAATATAGAATTCTTTGACTAAATATATAAACACTGAAAATTGAAATGATCTCATTATTGCTATTCAAAAATGTCATAAATATAAAATAATTTATTGGCTTCTGTGTAACACGCGTGTTAAAATGAATAACACTTTTATTTTTTAAGAACGATATTATATTTTTATACCAAAATACTGACGTTATTCACACTTGCCTGGTTATCTAGTTATATTTTTTATTCAGTTTACAACTACAAAATACACTACAGAATACGAATTTTTAACCAGATAACCTTATAACCAAGCAAGTGTGAACAAGATAATTGTTAAAAACGGGTACTCAGGCGTTTTAAAGTATTATCTGTTACTTAAATTCATAATTTTGCTTTGAATAAAAATGTACTGAAAAGTACTGATTTTTTTAGCATGAAAAAGTCTAACGTACTGATTTTGCGCATAAAAAATTTGGCAGCCCTATGGGCACATCCTCATTGATTGATTAAGGTAAGAGTTTAGCCTGCTGCAATAGCCAGAGCGAAGTTGGGCTATTGTGGTGCGGGTCTCCCGAGGCAGACAAAGTTCTGTCTCGTCGACGTCCGGTGGTTGTGTGCCTAGAAGGGCATTCACAGGGCGGGAGTCTACATAACTCGAGACTGATTCCCTGTGAATGCTGCTCAGGGCCTGTCGGTAGGTCCATTGTGTATATTCGGTTTATTCGTTATATGAAAGCAAATGCTACAAAGAAAATTCTAATAAATTAACGGGAATTTTTAGCTATTTGAAATTTTATTATACTGGAATTGAACGAGCTGCAAAACTGCATACGGCTCCTTCCACGGTGATGGGTGGGACATTTCAATTTTAATTTTTTTTTAATCATTATGAAATTAGTGAAGCCAAAAAAAAAAGTTTGTGCACCTAATTCCCCACAAAAAACATTTCATCCCCCGCTTCCTAATGTAAACTTAAATTCCCCACAAAAAACGGTACATTTCCCGATTCCTCAAGCAAACTGAATTTCCCCGCAAATCGGGGAATTCCCCACGAGTTGGCTTCCCTGCTATTTATTGTCTTTAGTTATATTGTTTACATACCTTCGTATGAACATATGTATGTATGTACATATTTATTTATTTTTACTTATGTTTGCAGGTAGGTTGATACATATGTACATATCGTCGTTTAAAGTACAAAACCGCGTATTGTCATTCTGCAAAACCGCGTAACTGACATTTGCTGCCAAAAATTCGATTTGCTCACACAAGCTCTTGGCTCAATCCTTATTCATTCGTCCTGAAATATACTAGCCAGAAATGCGATTGCTTTATAAAAAAAGAGAACCATTTTGAAACATGAGTGTTATTAATCTCTAGAAAATAATTTATGCAACCTCACATACGCGGTTTTGCATTTTGTTGATACGCGGTTTTGTACTTCAAACGACGATATGTTTGTGTGTGCATACATATGTATGCATATAATATCGTTGTTGGATGTTTATGCAAGTTATATTAGTTTCAGGAAAGGACAAAGGATGTTAAGTCGTTGGCGGCGTCGCACAGTGGGAAATATCGGAAACATTTTTTATCCGCGGCTTGAAAAAACTGAAGCAAATTCAATAAAATTGGCCTACAGCGCCATCTAGCGCAGAGATAATAAAAAACAAATTTCAAAAATGAATTCCTCGTATCAAAAACCCTTATACGACTATATTCTACAATTATTTTCAAGAACTTAACCTAATTAAACAATAAATTTTGTGCAAGGATTCAATTAAGGATATCTTCCTTGTTTAAGCTAAACTTGAAAAAAGCCATTGACGTAGTATCATATCTAAAACTATCACTTGCATTTCGTTTTACTCAATACCGATTTGAGCTGTCGCAAAGTGTTATATAAAAACGAAAAGTTGCATCTAGATTTTCAACTTTTTAATCCGATTTTTCAGACTTTTTTTGAGAACGCAGTTTTTTTAGCAACTTAAAACTTGCATCTTTATATACCATAATTTAATGAGCCATAAAACTGCATACCCAAAGAAATTCTGAAAAGTCTGATTAAAAAGTTGAAAATTTAGATGCAGCTTTTCGGATTATTTGTAATTTTTCAAACCCAAATTTCGTAATCTGATAAAAAAGTTGAAAATTTAGATGCAACTTTGCGGATTTTTCATAACCTTTTAAATAATATTTTCATACTTTGTGCAAAACTAAAAAACTTCTGCACAGTTTCAGCAAAATTTCAAACCTAATAACCGAAATTTGAATAATTCAATGAGTAGATACTTACTTTACATATTTAATTTCATGCTCCTGAAGAGATACACAATTTAATATTTTTAACAGAAATTTTCTAGGTCGAGAGAGAACTCCTCAGCCTCATTTCATAACTGGGGTTGCTGATTCTCGCTTCTTTATCCTTGAATTACGAGTTTTTTTTTTAGGTGAGGCCTATCAGTTCTTATTCGATCGATCAGGGCCATGAAATTAAAGATAAGTAAATAAGAATTAAAAAAAAGCTTATTTCAGCGCCGCGGCTTGAATTTCTTCCGATATTCCCCACTGTTCGTCGTCGACCTTCGTCCTTGATATCCAAGTAAAAAGTAATGTTAACATATTTTCGGATTTCAATTTCACTATTCCATAGGCGCTAAGAGTGTGTAATTAAAATTTAGATGTCTGACTGCTTGCGTGTAGGTTGGCTATTTGTATTTTTCTGCGGATGGGCGTTACGTTTGCCCAAAGGACCTTGCCTTGATTTAAGTTCGCGGAGTGACAAAAAGTAAAAGCATGCATGTTTACTTATTACATACATACTTACTCGTATGAGAGTTTGTAAAAACAAGTATTTTTTAAGCAAAAAAGAAAACAAAAAACAATTCTCATATAAAAATTTCAGAGTACCGTTAATTTCTTCATGATCCAATGATCGGATCTAAACAAAATTAATATAGGACCATCTTGGAAGTACCACTTTTCCTTTAAAAAAAGATTAATATAAATCGGTAACATACATAAAAAATAAAAAATAACAAGTAAGAAATTCTAAGTTCGGGCGGAGCCGAACATTAAATACCCGGCGCAAGTATTTAATATATGACTTTCACCTTTCCGAAAGCTACCGCTACATGGTAAGCCGGGGTGTATCAATTTTGAGTAAATTAGCGTCCTTAAATTTCGAAATATTGAAGTTTCAAGCATTTCTGAAATTTACCGTTATATTAAAAGTGGCCTCAATTTTAGTCCGATTTCAATAATTTTCAACGTTTATCTTTTATATGGCAAGCACAATAACCATACCGAGTTTAGTACAAATTGGTAGAACGGTTACCGAGATACATATATGTGATCATAAGTGGGCGGTGCCACGCCCATTTTCCAAAATTTTACCATAAACGTATTTCTTGGTTAAGAATTGTTCCAAGAGTAAATTTTGAATAAATTAGCTTTTATATTTACTGATTTATCGAAGATTTTGTATTTCTCTAAATTATCGTTATATGGGATGTGGGCGTAGTTATTGTCCGATTTAAAAACTTTTCGGCCATTTGGTATGGTGTACCAAGGCCAACAACTGTGCCAAGTTTGGAAGAAATTGGTGCAGCGGTTACCAAGATATACACATGTAACCATAAGTGGGCGTGGCTACGCCCATTTTCCAAAAATTTATAATATTCTTATTTTTCGTCTAAAATTTATTGCAAATATCAATTTTGAGTCAATAATCTCCAGTAGTTACTAAAATATCGCAGTTTTCGTATTTCTGGAAATTACCGTTATATGGGAAGTGGGCGTGGTTAAAGTCCGATTTCGCCCATTTTCAATACCAACCTACCTTGGATTAAGGGAAACCTACATACCAAATTTCGTTGAGATATCTCAATTTTTGCTCGAGTTATCGTGTACACGGACAGACGGACAGACGGACAGACGGACAGACGGACGGACAGACAGACATGGCTTAATCGATTTCTTTTTTCATCCTGATCATTTATGTATACATTTGTCTATATCTATCTCGATTCGTTTTGGCTGTTACAAACAACCGTTATGTGAACAAAATTAATATACCCTTGTGCACAAGTGCGCTCGGGTATAAAAATATTCCGACGAATTGACACCTCCTCACAATACCTGGAAACAATTTAAACCCTCAAGTTGCTTCCCTTCGCTGATTCCTGTTGCAACTTGTTTGCGATACCTCACATTTTCATTCATTTTCTAAACATTTTCAAAAAAAAAAATATTAAAATCCGTCGGGCGCTTTTTTCCTCTGATAACTTTTATGAATGTAAAGAGTTTACACTTTACAAAGTTCCTATTTTAATTCTAGTTTTAGTAATTACATTTGAAAATTCCAAGAATTAACGATTACGGGTGATTGCTATTGTAGTCACATACAGATCTTAGGAGTTTCTCCGCGTAGTTCCCTGTTTTATAATTAGCCCAGGATATCAATATGAACAGCTTCCATAGCTTGCTCGCTTTAAAATCTCAATCCTCGCTGTTTTATTTTGCAAAATTCCGGAATATGAGCAAATACTGCATATACCTTTGGAGTAACACTAATAGCGTTTTCTTTTCTACCGAAAATGTTACCTTCTCAGTGGCAACATGTTTTGTAGAAAAGAAAACGCCATAATATTTAAATTTTTGTAGCTACTTTTAAATAACTGTATTTTTTCATAATAATTGCGCCCAAGATCTGCTCTAAAATACGAATCTACGACGATTTATCACTTTTTCAATTAGTTTCTCAACATCGTTACAATACAGCGTGGCGACGAATAACTGTTACCCAGGTTTTTTTTAAAGAAATAAAAGCGTCCTTTATAGATTTTGCGAAAAAAGTAGTTTAGTGTTAATTTTCCACAAATTTTATTTTTGTTGTATTAATTAGCTTTTACATTTTAATCCTTATTTACATTTGCCAACAGAGTAAACTGTGAGAGAAAAGTTCATTTGGCAGGTCTTCGTCAGTTTATTTATTCCATATCACTTTTTGTTGTATTACTTAGCTTTTACATTTTAATCCTTATTTACATTTGCCAACAGAGTAAACTGTGAGAGAAAAGTTCATTTGGCAGGTCTTCGTCAGTTAATTTATTGCATATCTTCTGTAACCATAGGCTAATTTTCTTCATTTTGAGTCCCTTATATTCCCCCTTCTGTCCAACATAAGGCCTCGTGCCTCAAATCGAATAGACTTGGAACTGGTGACTAGGACGGCCATTCATTCGACCAACCCTATACAGTTTTTCTTTTTTATAAGCTTTTATTTAACTTGGTCATTCCGCGCAAATCGTGGAAATTTCCAATCGATTTTAAACTAATTTCCCGACCTGTTAGCCATACATTTTACGAATTTTTGACCGACTTTGAATCAAGACCCCTGGACCATATAGGGAATTCATTTATATTATAAATTGCATTGTCATCGTGATTGGAACTATGCTGAAAATTTCAAGTCTCTAACTT
>NW_016175946.1:0-4712 GCF_001687245.7 Rhagoletis zephyria
ACAATTTGCGTTTAAAACAAATTTGCGTATGTGAGATGGTTGTATGTACGTATGTATGTTTGTTAGTGCGTGCGCGGGTGTGCGGGCTAGCGCTTTATGTGTTTTATTTGCAAATTATTTTGTGAAAAGGATAATGAAAACTTCTAAAATGTGTACTCGTCGCTGTGCGGGACGGGCATAAGTAGATCAAATAACTAAAGTTGGCTTAAGAGATTTTCTATTTGTAGATGTGTCTATTGATTAACTTAGTGACTTTACTATTCTATATTTAGACTTCATTTTCATCTTCTACATATTATTAAAAATAGAGGGAAAAATGTAAACTTTCTTACTTCATTTTTTATTTTTAACAGAAATTTTGACTATGACGTTTTGTTAACAACTTGTACTGAGATTGGCCGTTTTCACATTAGCCGACACGTTTTCAGCGGAGGTGTTAGCTTCTGCAAAACTAAATGGAAGGTCAGGTTACGAAGGCACGTACGAACGACTCGTACTTCTATGCGAAGGCAGACTTGTCCATTATGCCTACCCTCTATGTGTACCAGGAGGAGGCACATTCTTCTAACCGAAGCTATTCCATATTGTCAGTATCATGTCTGTTAAACCATATCGAGCCCCAACCGCCAAAATAACGTAAGCGACAATTTTTTCAAAATTTTCTTTTTGATGCAGAAATATTCCTAGAGCATCAAGATGCATTTCTGCATCAAAAATAAAATTTTGAAAAATATGTCGCTTACGTTATTTTGGCGGTTATGGCTCGATATACTCTGAGCTTCCATATTTTCACCTCCACTTTCTCCATCAGACTATTGAAAAGGCGTGAATCCAAATGCTTCAGATGCCTTCCCTGGAGAACTGGAAATTGACATAGAAAGTGGTGAATCGATTCCGCTTCTTCCTCAATTTCTGCAGAGAGAGCTTATACGCTACCCCGTTAAAATCCCTTCACGATTGATCCATTAGTAGCGGCTGTGATGTATTCTTCAACGCCCCTCAGCAGTACGGAAACCGCAGGTAGTAGGGAATTTTGCACATCCCTAATTTGTATGTCGCAGCCGTATCTAGCCATCTTATCGGCTATTTCGTTCACTTCAATATTGCTATGTCCAGGAATCCAGCAGAAAGGGGTTTAGACGTGACTCATTGGAGCCACTTCCGAAATACTTTCGACTTTACTAACTTGGAACCTTATCAATTCCGCTTGGCTGTCAATGAATACAGTGACGTTCCCTGACAGAGGCTTACTATCCCAAATGAAACAAGCCACATTCTCTATGGCAAAAATCTCCGCATGAAAGACGCTGCAGCTGATATGACTGCCTTACTTGATGGTCCATGGAGCTCAGACCTGAGGTGATTCCTTTTTCCATCTTTGTTCCATCTACGTGGAAGAAAAGATTATCACTTAGCGAATTTAGGCCGCCTTACCAATCTTCCTTAGTTGAAAATTTTTTTAAAATCTTAAGACTTAAATCCCACTGTTTGGTGATCATAATAGATAAATACATATATGAATGTATTATAGGCACTATAAATTACTTGTGGTCCCAACTGGACCATTGTAAGGTTTCAAGGACAATATGGCCTCGGTTTAGTAGGAAAACTCTAATATTCAACGGAGCTGTAAGAAGGGTTATTACCATCGCATCGTGATGCTTAAGTTGCGATCAACCAGACTGGACCATTTCAGTGGACTTTTGACAAAACAACTTCTCTCGAGTGAGGTGATTTTTATGTTTAGTCATTAATAGGAGTAGTTCAAGATGCTATCTCAAGGAAAGTTTAATAAATATGACAAATTCTTAAATGGAAGTTGCTTATAATTTCCTCTAACCTCCAACCTACAGAAAGTACAGAGTTTGTTTTGTCAAAAGTCCACAGATGTATACCGCATGCTAGGTGCAGCGTATCTCTGCCCGGGCGAAAGACTCCGATTCTGCGTCCCTTGAGAGTCCAAATTTATTACGAAAAAAACATCAGCCCACTTTCCTTACACGGAAGTACCAAAGTACCTTGTACGGAAAGCCAGAAGTTAGTTCTCCTAAAAGTACATCAATCCTAAATCAGACCTTAAATTATGACCGCTTCAGGGCTTCACTTGGCGTTTCCAATGGGCGTCAGTTGGCACAGAAGAGAAACGACTGGCGTGCTTTGCTGAACTCGGCCAAAATCGCTTAGGCTGTTACAGCGCCAAAAAATAAGAAGAAAAATATGGTGGCAGAATATTCGGTAGGCCATGAAAATAATTCCGAATTTGAACACCAAATCGTAGGGAAACTCCGCTAACTCTATAAGGTTGCGATCGATGATATGGCTTAAGTCTGCAGGGGAATTTGTCTGAAAATTGTTGAAGTCCGATATATTCCTTCGCGGCTCCTACATAAATTAAAGACACTACAGAAGGCAGCCCTTTGACGCTTTGCTAAAATTCGATCCGTGGCTGGTTTTTCAGGTCTAAAGCCACAAATATAAAACCCAAACAGTGCGTCACCGGTGATCATTCGTTTATTTTTCACAAAATAAGCTTAATAAGTCCTTATGTATATGTTACGATCAGAAGGATGTAAGCTCCGGCAACTTTCGTCAACATTTTGAAAGTCGCCATACTTTCCGCTAGCATCTCAAGCCCTTCTTACACACGTATTTCGAACTCTCTCTCGTTAATATGAAAAATACGACTCGCATTTCCATTTAAATCTTAATATCGATCACTCAAACCTTGAGTTTGCCTGTAGGTGACAGTTATCCCTTTGGGTAAATTTTGTTCTGTGTTCTCTTAGCTAAAATCTGAATCTTCTAATGCAAATGAGCCCGTTGACCTTTTGCTGTGTACACATAAATTGTTTATCAATGTGCATTACATATACACATATCATTTGTTATATGTACATGCATACAACATAAAAATGGGTACTATGCAATTTTATATTCCATTCCGCAAAACCAACCAAAGCAAAGCAAACCAAAAGAATGGCAATGAAAACCAGCAATAGTGGCGGGACCGGTGGTACTGTTGGTGGTGGTTCTAGTGGTAGCGTTAATGGCTAAAGCCGCTTATTCAGCGGCGATATGAAAAACCAAGTAAACATACATATAATCAAAACCCATCTAAGCACTCAAATGTTAATGTGTTAATTCATATAAAATACATAAACATTATGTACTCACACATTTGTGCATCCATATTAATGTCCCCTATGTGTGCACATTGTATGTACGTATAGATGGAAATATGAATGACCCTCTTAATGTGCATTTCCAAGTGTCTGCCCGCCTGCTAGCTACGCCATTGACTGCCACTACAATGTTTCACCCATCCACGGCAATGGTAAAAATGTTGCGCTCATCCAACAGATACAAAAGTGTCGTGTTTATCATTTTTATATATCTGCATTGTGCTGCGCGTAATTCCGCTGGCGCATTCAAATGCGCGCTTTGCAACACACTCGACTGCGTTTGCACAATGGCCGCCGATGGCTGGTTGTGTGACGTTGGAAGCGGGATGAAATGGGTACATGAAATGGGTACATATGTATGTATGTATGTACTACAACCTATGTATGGTCATGCCATATACATATATGTACATACACATTTTTTATAAATGAAATTTTATATGGCGTAATTTAAATAACTTACCTGAAGAGGCTAGCAGTTTTTCTTACCTGTAACTTTAAAGATGCATAGCTTCAACCCTCAATTTTTTTTCAGTTTATGCAAACTCTTTTCTAAGTATTTCTTAAATTTTTAATTTTTTTTTTCTGCCGGAAAAATATCGATTGCCTAATCCCACTTACCCTGATGGCAGAATGTAAAACCCTTGCGGCATGGCTGACGGCCGACAGGTGTGTGGACGGTCGCTGCTCCACAGGTCGCTGCCCCACAGGGGTAGAACCTTCCGTCCGCATGCACTGTCGGAAGAGCGCTGCACTCTCCATCTGGAGGCGGCTGCAAACAGGTCATAGCTACGGTAATGTCGCTGCCTATAGTGCTGGCTAGTGGTCGTCGTCGGCGACCTGAAGCACCTCAATTATGGAGAGGCACATCCAGGTGAGCACACTGCAATGACACATAAACGGCTTTGAAACCTCTGACGGTATTCGATTAGGCGTATGTGGCCCTAGACTGAACCTTATAATGCTCTTGGAAACCTATCCAAGGATCTTCCAAGCGGAAGTTGATCTCATTAACCGTAGAGTTTTACCTTAGTAGAAGTTATTGAAGTGAGATAATTCTTATATTAAGTGACAGTTAGATAGATGTTAGGATAGATAGAGTTAGGGATAGATGCAGTGTTGTGATGATTTGATGACACAATAGAGCTACTGGTCGCAGTGCTTATTCTTTTTACAAATATCTATCCATCTTGTACTTATTGACATACGTTTAGTACTAATAAAGTTAAAAATTTTGTACGACAGTATTTGCTTAGCATCTGTTGGCGATTCGTTTGTTGTGGGAATGAATACATATATGTACTTATGTACAAAAAATTTCACAACTATTCGTCACTTTTAGACATCAATGTCTGTCAGCGCGATGTAAACTTCTCTTCTTCTTCTTTTTTGGCGCTGTAACCGCCTAAGCGATTTTGGCCGAGTTCAGCAAAGCACGCCAGTCGTTTCTCCTCTGTGCCAACTGACGCCAATTGGAAACGCCAAGTGAAGCCAAGTCCTTCTCCACCTGATCTTTCCATCGCAGTGGGG
>NW_016175946.1:7511-9610 GCF_001687245.7 Rhagoletis zephyria
CTGCCGTGACCCAAGGCTCCACTCGGATTGGTTACCGCATCTCGCACATGGGTTGCTCACGTTGCCCAGAGTGCGCGAACGAGGACGCAAGAGTCGGGATTGAGTATAGCCATGCAACTGTAACTGCATACCCAGCGCAATGACTATACCCCATTGCATGTAAACTACATTCATATATATCTATATATACACTGCCGGAAAAAGTTTTGCAACAAAGAATTTTTTCACAATATGTGTAATATTTTTTTTTCAGCTAATTCAATAAATTTTCATGCAATTTTTCAACTTTGCAATCAGATTTTTTAGAAAAAATATAAAAATGTAATTTCTAAAGTTTCTGCCAAACTCGGGAAAATTCAATAAATTTTCATAAATTTTTTTAGTATGCAGTTTTGCATCCCAAAAAATTTTACGTAAATAAAGGGCAAGTTTGAAGTAGGAAATATTTACCGATTTAAACTTTTTCCCCGCATTTCCTTCAAATCAAACGAATTTTCGAAAATTTTTTCTATGAAAAAAGTGCGAAACACCTTCAACAAAAAAATTCTCAAAAATCAACACGTTTTTCGACAATTTTTTATACTATTTTATAGGCTACAAAACTGCAAAAATTTATGAAAATTTATTGCATTTTCCCGAGTTTTACAGAAAATTTAGAAACTGCATTTTTATGTTTTTTATTGTAGTATGAACCATATTTTTATAAAAAATTATAGAAAAAAAATTATTTCTATATTGTTAAAAATTCTCTGTGTCAATACTTTTTTCCAGCAGTGTATATTTAGCTGTGCTTGTACACATTTTATGGGCCGTAAAAATGCCAAGAAGCCTCAGACTAACCATAAACGTGGCCCCAGATAGTCAGATGCGTTAATCGACGTCATCATAAAAATGTTGTTGCATTTTTTTTCTATTTTCGAAAATCAAGTATCGAAAAAATAACAAATAATAATGAGTAAATGGAAGCAACAGCGCCAAATGTAAGGCATAAACAATTTCGAATGCAAAAAACAAGTAAAAAAGAAAATTGTATAAAACTAAATTGCGTTGCATTAAGCTATTACGAGGAGAATTTGCTTATTTATTTTGCTAGCAATAACGTGAGAGTGGCGCCACCATAACATTGCCTATTCAGTTGCAGATGTCGAAGGAGTTGCAGATGCAAATTGGAAATATGTAGCTGGTGGCTATAGGCAGCAAGTTTATTTTCTTTTCCACTCCCTGTCAGCTGCTATGTAAGGCAGCTATGTAAGGCAGCTATGTACATTTTCCTCTTCTAAGTGGGACAGCGCAGTTGACGGTCGCAGCATGCGGAGGCATGAAAGGGGAATCTGAGACAGAAGTAGAGCAATAAATCACAACATTAAAAGACTAGCATAGCTGCTGTGATTGCTGCCACTGTGCTTAACTATTTTACACGATTTATAGCGCAGATATGTTTCTGATCCGACAGAAATACATAGTACCCGTAACTTCATCGCTCAATTCAAAAGTTTAGTGGTGCGATCATTCATGCAGCTACATATCATTAGTCAACCAGTCAGCTAAAGGTAAGTGCCAGCAATTTAGTTGAAGATTTGTTTAAACGATGCGACTTCCTAGCCACTTTAGAAACGCTAAAGCAGCAAATCCCTCCATATATATAGAATCAGCGCAGTGTGCTACCCCTTTTGGTCGGCGTGCCACGTTCTTGCACTACTTAACTTGTCGTCTTAAGTGGATTTTCCTTCAACATTCACCTTTAACATATTTCAATTTGTTGCATGCGACAATGCGCGCCACAATCATTTCTAGCCACCTACATTTCTTCTACACTCCCGCAGTTTGCTTGTCACGGTTCACACTGGGGCCGCCACATATAAGCGGGTGCTCAAAACTCTGAAATCATTTTCTTTCCATTAGACTTGCTTGAACTACCTTTTAAGAGTAAATTTTTGACGTTTTAACCCATTATTGATCATGCATGAACCCATTGGTGACCCAGTTTTTTGTAATGTCTTATATTAAGTTAATTTGATTTTATTATCATGCAAATTATGTATAATTTAATCCATTTACGACTTTGACTTAACGCATTGATGACCATATTTTAACCCATT
>NW_016175948.1:0-4306 GCF_001687245.7 Rhagoletis zephyria
CTCACCTTATTAAATATATCGTAGCGAAGAAATAACAAGTTTTGTAAGTATTTTTGTGAATCGGTTTGTGTATTTGCGAATAATTTTATTTAGCACATCGCCAAATGATAAAACTGCTATGTAGACAAAAAAATAGCGTCCACGGTGTATTTGACAGTTTTACCAGTTTTTACCCGCACTTTATGGGTTGTTTCTTTCCTCTCTCTCTCAGAGCAATTTTGCTTTTTGACAGTTTTACAGGTTTTATCCAGGAAATTTGAGGAACGAAGCTATTTGTTTACTTGGAAATCGCCTTATTACGAATTCCATGTGAACAAATATTCCCAAAAATTATAAAGCACAACAAAAGCAAATTTGCTATTGTTTTGCCTGTTAAGTTATGCGAATGATTTATTCACATAGTATCAGCAATAAGGCTGATTGTTTTTGTGTTTAATTCTGAATATTCTCACGCAAAATTTATAATTACATTTTAAACCTTTGTGTCCGATTCTTTCAACGGTACATAATCCATTGAAATTGATATTGCAAAGAAAATAATCAAAACACTGTAAGTTCAATAACAAATTAGTATAATTTGAACGATGAGGCCATAAATAGTCATTGCTTTTAACATTAATTTTTTCCGCTGCTACTACTCCATATAGAAACTTTATTTAAGCGCTTTAAGTTAGTTTTTCCACTACGTATGTATTTAAGCGGTAAAGCAAGCACTGACTTTCTTGACGTTGAAATGTCGACTGAGTTTTCAAGTTAACAAGTTCAATGCGGCAATCATGTTTCGGCATAGTTATGTGGATAAATAATGTGACCAACTTATTCCGTTTAAGGAACAGTACGAGTTCAAAAAAAATTTTTAAAACAGTGCAATGCAGTACACAAAGAAATTTTATATGTGGGTATGCGTTATTATTGCAAGCCCATTAATTCAAGAAAAAATTTTATATTTACAAAGATTATTTGCAGAAATACATACTTCCACTCAATTATTAATTAAAAACAAAAAAAAATTATATCATTAACATATTAGATCTTCACGCTATTTAGTTATAAGTTGCTGTTCCGTATGTTGAGATTTTAATGGTCTTGTATGTAAACTGATTGCTAAGAAAAAAATGTATATCAATTAGGTTTAGTAATAGTCGATTTTGAAATTAAGAAAAAACCGCATAACCGGTTTTTTTTTTACATAGTTTTCGTACAGTGAAAATACTTGTGATAGCATGAAGTCATGACCAAAACTACAATAAATCTATTAACAAAAAATATAGCTTTTATTTAGGAAAGAGCAAAGCAAGATAATTTTTTTCTGGTCAAAAGTAAAACAATTAACAATCAGTGAAAAATTTCCGATTGGTCTTATTTCTACTTCTTTTTAATAACATTGGATCACAAATTTTAATTTGGTTTTTGTTCTCCAGACGCCACTATCCAATTTGTATGTAGAATCGCCCACTGATTCCAAAAATCGAGTTAAAGGGGTACGATTTAGTAGCAGCCCCAACTATTTCGGGCTATTCCGTCCAAAGGGTTGACCCGATCCAAAGAAAAAAATCCACACACTTGTAGTTAAGGGTCTACATATTATTTAACACCTACTTTTGCCAAAAATTGGCACGTAATTTATTTGAAAATTTGGTTTGAATTATGCTTTTTTTGTAAAATTCAGAAATTTCCATACATTAGTCACTCCTATTCTCCTTAAATACATCATCAATACATTTTTATAATCGCTCTCACTTTACACTTTATTATATTAGTTATAAATTTTATTATTCCTTTCATTTCAACCAGTTAATCGCAATTTATTACATAAACTTACATAACTTGAAAATCACGCTGGTGCCTTTGGTTATAATCCCTAAGCGCTGCGGAAGGCCGCCTACGCAAAAAGGTGTTCTCTGCAAAAGGTGTTCAGCCCCCTTCCTTCGGCAACACATAAAGGAGAATTCTACTTAGTGAGGATTATAATCCCTAAGTGCCTGCGCAGAAAGAAGGTCTATGCTAAAATACTATCATATTGCTTTTTTAACAACTACTTTTAATTAACTCTTTTTATACAAAATCGCCCGATCGATGGATAAATAAAGAAGTAATAAGTGGTCAAATGAAAATGCGCAAAGATTTTTTTTGTATGAGAAATGGGCAGGAAATAATGTTACTCATACGCCATGTACACCTAAGTAGCACGCTTATGTGCTCATATTTCATACAAAAAATCTTTGCGCATTTTCATTTGACCACTCATTACTTCTTTATTTATCCATTGATTTTCTTCATTAGTAATTGATTTTTTTGTAACAGAACAGGCTTTAGCACAAAGGCAAAAATTTAACACATAAGCTGCTATTTTTTAAATTTTTATTCTGTTGAAAGTGTTTTGTTTTCATATTTTCATAAAAAAAAACAAAAAATCTAAAATTATCAATTAATTTGTCAGAATTTGTTTGAACCTATCAAAAAGTGATGTATACACGGTCTATGTAGGAATTTGTTAGCTTTCATTTGCCGTATTTCATATTAAGATTGTTGAATTGGTTCGTAAGATATACATACATGATTAAGTGTAACCACCTTACTGTTTTATGTTGAATGACAGTAAATTGAAAATATCGTGAAAACTTATTCTAAGAATAAAAAATTAAGTCGATTTTCGGAATCAGCGAGCAATTCTTTATAGGAAGATTTTTGCTGTAAACCAGTGTAATTTATTGCATTTTCTCTGACTTTTTTCGGATTTGAGAAATTTTTTTTTTGTTTTTTAAGAGTTTTAAGAGAAATAAAACTATTTTTAGCTCAGTTAGCTCAATAAATAGCGGTAAGCTTACAATAATTCGCATTGAGCTGAAATTTGGTACGAATGTGGGCATGCCATTATAAATGTGAAGTCTTCGCTTAGTCGCCTTTGCCCTCCCTCTGTACACACTTTATTTCCACTTCAAGGAAAAACACTTTTATTCAGTTTTAAAATTTCACAAAAGGTTTATTTTTAGATTCTTTCTAGATGGTGAAGGTATATATGTATGTACATACTTATGTGCACTTGGTTAAATTTACAAATCGTATGGATTTTAAAATTATGCTTTGAATAGGGTGCGTGCGCAATATCCGACGATAAGTGCTGAACCGACTTTCTAAATCATTTGGCACGATGATAGTAGGCGGCCGTGCGCACTCGGTAATCATTTTCGGAGTACTCGACAACGCTACGGCCAAAGGATGCGCGCACGGCCGCTAAGTTTAAGTGGCGGCTTAAACAAAATGAAATGTATAAGCTCCCATCGTTCCACATCCCCCAAAAAAATTTTATTCGAGATCAAAGACCACATATATTGGTTTTTTTCATTTTTCAGGCCAAACTGTAAGGTGTATCATAAAAATAGATACGGTTGGTCACATTAGATATACATACATACATATGTACATATATAACTCACACAATCAAGCACATTTTAAAATTGAAATACAATTACAACTTAGTTCTCCAGCTTGAATCAACTTTAACTCAGTGTTGCTACAAAAATATTACCAAATTCCTCAAAAACAAATGAAAAATCCTCAAAATCCGAACAAATTACTCAAAATTTTCTATTACAGTTATGAGTATTGTGTACTACATACTATTTACAGGTACTTAGCATAAAAATTAATTACATTCTCCAATTCATTTGGCACATTTGTTCTTGCGGCTCAAACAAAATATTACCGTTATTTTAATGCCTTGGTTTGTATATAATAGGTGTGCTCCACAAGTTATGTACTTGTGAAAACTCGAGCAAAGTTCAAACTGTTAGAGCCAGTTTCACAATCTAAACTTAAGTTGAACTTAAGTTCTAGTTTAGAAAAGTCTTAGCTAAGAACAGTTTAAGGTTTTGTTCAAGCTTGCATTTCACAATGCTTACTTAAGTATGGAAAATATATTGTTAAAAAGTATGGCAGGACCACAAAAAATGCTTTGTTTACATGTTTTGACATTTCTTCAAATACAAAACAACTGAGGAGATAGTGTATGCGATTTATTTAAAGTGTAATATTTGAGCGAAGAAATATAAAATATTGAACTATATATTAACAAAAATTTCAGAAAATAAGAGGAGAATAAATTTCGGTCCAAATGAAATTGATTTTCTGGTGTGCCTCTTCGTATTCCGAATCACTATCATCCTCCCAACTCAAATCAAAATCCATTTTGTGCCTTTATTTTATTTTTCCGAAAAATTGTTTTGCTTCTCAATCAAAATTTATCATAAGCATCTGTTTGCTAAATCAGCTGTTTTGTCGACTTAGTTTACTTTTAGCCGCCGAT
>NW_016175948.1:5607-9605 GCF_001687245.7 Rhagoletis zephyria
CCACACAAGCGGCTTGACAAACCAAGCGAAGTATCCCTTTCCTTAAAGCTATTTATTTTGTGTATGGGGGTGTTTGAAGGTTTGACAAGCCATGCGCGGGAAACGTAAACAAAAATCAAAATTTTTTGATTTTCTGGCCGCCATGTTGAGGTTTGATCAAACCGCTTACGTTGTGTATGGTAAAATCGCCTCATTTTCACCGAAAGAGGACGCAAGAGAAAAAAATTTAAGAAAACTAAACTCTTTTACATTGTGAACCGGAAGAAAACTAAAGTTCTTTGCTTGAACGAGTCATGTTTGCATGGTATATGGCGAAATGGGTAAAGTAGGTTTGACAAGCCGCTTGTGTGGTGTATTTCTCTTTTTATAAAACTTCGGAAAGCTTTTTGTTCAAAAATTTGCAGAGCGATTTAACAACTCCTTTGCGTAAAACATGGTTGCATTTGTTGTCTGCAAAGATTTCGAGAGAATATTCCTCAAAAATTCCTCAAAATAAAAATCCTCAAAAAATACTCAATCGCACCCGAAATTCCTCATTGAGGATTTACTCACAAAGTGGTTACACTGCTTTAACTACTGCGAACATACCGATATACTTGCCTTAACTACTACTTTTGTTGACGCATTATGGTCTGATTATGGCAACTTAACGTAGTCAAGGAGCTCACATACGATGGAGGCAATAAAAAATTTGGTAACATTTCAAAGCTGCACCCTTGACGCTGAATGTGGCAAACGATTCAACTCTGAAACGGTCTGCGCTATGTTGATGGACGATGATATCATTGTGATGAACTCCTTATCTAGTGATGAATTTGAAAAGCTTGATTACTGAATGCGGATGAGAGAAGCAAAAAACATTCGATATCTACCTAGTCTTTAACCATGAACTAAATATACTTTTTTTGTACTTTTACTTTTCCACAATAAATTTATAATAAATATATTCATTACAAGCTCGTGCATAGTTATTCTGTTCGAAAGTTCCATTTTTCTTTGATTACTCTTATAACAAAAATAAATAATAAATAAATGGGTTTGAAACCTACCTGTTTATCTTTGTTAGATAGCGTTAAATAATAGATAACATTAAATAATCGAAAGGGGAATAGCCAAGAAAAGGTAAAATGTCACTTCCCTATTTATATTTTCGCCATTCTAGCTACAGCTTATGCTTTTCATATCCACGATTTTTTTGAGGGTATATGTCAGTATTATTTTTTTATAATTTCATTAATTATATTATTATTAAGGATGCTGGCTATGTTTATGGCTCACTTATATTCGATGTTCTTTGTGATAACGAAAGTGCTGCCTCGTTTGTCCGAAAAAATTTTTTTAGGCCAAAATGAAAATCTTAATCGGTACAAGTAAGAAAAATCGGGACACTTATACGTCCCGACTTTTAAAAAATATTCAGCGGGACAATTTTCTCTTTTTTCGGTACGAATGGTCACCGTAATTATAACACATATTAATAGTGTTTTTGCTTTATGAATTTTTTATATTATTTTAAATATTTAACATTAATTTATTTAATTAATTAATAACTTGCAATATTCAAGGTGACCTTAAATATAAGTCAAATGAAATTTTAAATTAATTAATGGATAGCTTTCAAATAATAGATGCATTTGTTAAAATATTATGTTTGTTAATTGATCAGGATTCAGCTTTCAGCTGCATTTTTAAATCCTTTTTGAATTACTGACGTCATATCTATATTGATTGTTGTGTATAATATTTACTATCGCACAGTGTTATATGTATAATGAGTTAGACATTTATAAAAAAAAAAACATTATTTATTAAATAAAAACAAAGAAATATAGCCAATACTGGCCAAGAAAAGTAGTTTCTATTATTCATCGGTTCAAATTACAAATCCCGAAAAGCCTAATATATATCAAATTTGGTAAAGATTGGCAAACTGATATGATTTTTAAAATTTTTATGAGGAACCATGCTTTTACTAAGGACCCATATTAAACAGATCCGAAAATTAAATTTATGTAAACATAAAAATTTAATGTGGTAAGAAGGCCATAGCTAATGTTGGAAAGGGTACAGTATGTTTACAGTTTTACATAGGTGAATACGAGTAAAGTTCCAAATAAGACAAATTTGCTTAAATGCTTCTTAGTATTCATAAATATATATTTTTTCTTTATTTTTTTTTTAATTGTCTTGGTTTTCTGCTGGTGTACAGTGAATACTTTTTAAATAAATTGTGTTTTGGTGATGCAGGTTTCCACATCAACACTAATTAAATCTAAATCGGTAACGGCTTTTTCTGCCGCATTATTTGTACATGCATCTGATTGCGTAAATACGGCTGAGACGCGCTTATTAGCTCCTTTGATAGTTTTTATGGATCGACGAGCATTTTTTAAATATAGCGTGGCTTTGATTGATAATTTGGCATAACAAGAATTCTTCAATACAATATTTTTGTAATTTTGGCACTTCTGGTAAAGCTTTAGGACGTCATAGCCATCAAACACCAATTGTTGTGTGGCTGAGTTAACGTCATTTAGTATCTCTACTGATGTTTTAGCAGCAATAATTCCACACACATTTAGTTCGTCATGAAAGGTATCCACAACCAACTCCACTTCTTGATCTTTGGCTGCTACACAGTTGTCGTTTTCCTGACGACGATCCTCAATCTTGATCACAGCGGTATCGACTTGCTGAAGAGGCTCCACTACGATTACCTTATATTGAACTTGTAAAGCCTCTGCAGTTCTGAGCGCTTCGTCTTGTGCTTCCTTTATTATATTGTTAACGGTTCCCTCATAATTAATGATTGGCAATGGAACATCAGCTGCACTTGCCTAAAAACAAATATGTATATACTTAGTTAGCTACATTCTTTCATCTCTTCAACTAAATCAATTTATTTGACATTACTATAGCTACAAGAAACAAAACAGCAGCTGTTATGATGAGCCCCTTCATTTTCAATGTTTGGTAAGACTTAAAGAACTGATTGGATTCATTATTGTCGTGGCTCCTTTTTATACAAAAAACAATATACCGAACGTCGTATATTCTTTAGATTAGAAAATACATACATATGTGTAATTAAACCGCCGCAATAAATCATGTAGTAGATAATAAATTATTTGTTACTTTTCGCTTAACCCTTTATTGAAAGTAATGAGTTATAATTCAAAATTCCTTTCATTTTTTGATATCAAAATGTTTACATTTCATAACCACAAGTATTGTTATTTTAGCAGATTGTTCTTTGTTAGTATAGTTAAAATATAGAACCAACTACCAATCCCAATTAAATGTAATACACCTTTCTTAATTCGTCTTTGCTTTTGCTTCTCCCTTCTTCTAAAATATTGTTTGGCGTTGTTTATTGTATCTTTACCAATATATGATATCATTGATATTGCTGTTATTATGTACTATTTTTGTTTTCAATCTTATTCTTCTCTTTTAAAATTACAACCATTTGTCGGTTGTATTTTTATAAGCTTAACTATGTCCATGTCCATAGATCTTTCCTCTCTCGAAATCCCTCAATGCCTTCTCATCTTTGTTTGACATCGTTTATGTTTGGGCGCTCTATGAAAGGATAAGCATGATGTGAGGCTTGCAGAGCGTGATATTTGTTCGTCAAGAGAGGGCTCTGCTTTTCAATTGCCTACTGAGCACAACCGTTTAAATTTAATTACAGCTTAAGCTAATTTGTAATTTACCTGGGTAATTTACCAGCAAAATATCCGGAAACGTATCCGAAAATGGAAACAATTTCGTATAAAAACCTGATGTTTCATCCGTTTTCCGATTCCGTTTTCGGACGTTTTTTAGACCAATTCTCCCACTTAAGTGTTCAGCCGAAACGTATGTGCAGAAAACTATTCCTGAAAATTGTCTGATTCAATTTTTCGTTGAAAACAATTTCATTGTGAACTTCACAGAAACTTTTTCATAGTTACTGGAAGCCAAAAAAAAAAACAATTTAAGATTCAGCAATTATT
>NW_016175949.1:0-9605 GCF_001687245.7 Rhagoletis zephyria
TTGTATGTACAACCATTTGCTGCGTATTCATATAAATTGCAAAAATGGCAATAAACACACCAGGCAACATCCGCCGTAAATTCGTGTTGCCGCTGATGCCTACTGCTTCTGCAACCATTTCAATTGCTACAGCTAAAGATTTTTTGGCTGCAACGACAAGGACTTCCTACCTTCGTGTGTGCACAATGCAGAATGAGAGTAGGCCGTTATAGTTATTATACCTTTGATGCCATAAAAATACTCACACAAGTGCAATATGTATGTATGTAAGCGAAGGTTTCTGCATACATCGAGGCGCAGGACTGAAATCAGAGCTTGTGTGAGCTTGTTACGCAAAGCAAGAATTATCACTGGAAGCACACATACACACACACACACACACACACACACATACAGTGCCACTTGCACTCAAAGACAGACAGTCAGTCATCTGAGGCTGGCACTATTGCCCAGTTGCCGCAACACTTGCAACACTGTTTCTGGTAGTTGGCAATTCGCTCCGCATGAGAAAATCGCATTAAGAGTTCAAAGTCACAACTCGCACTTTTCCAAACACTAAAATCACGCTCTCTAACTCTTGCGCTCCACCTCCGTCCTTTCGGCTGGCCTGTCAGCCGTCGTGCGAATCGTAAAAATTATGAATTTCAATGCAAACACAATGCTCAAAAGCCAAGAAACACTACATCTATTGTTGCCACCAATTTTACTATTGCTATTATTACTATTGTTGCAACCGTAGTAGAAGTAAGTATAGTTGCCAAACGCACTCGCATTCGGTTTTTGTTGTTGTTGTCACCGTTCCTACTNCCGGCCTGTCAGCCGTCGTGCGAATCGTAAAAATTATGAATTTCAATGCGAACACAGTGCTCAAAAGCCAAGAAACACTACATCTATTGTTGCCACCAATTTTACTATTGCTATTATTACTATTGTTGCAACCGTAGTAGAAGTAAGTATAGTTGCCAAACGCACTCGCATTCGGGTTTTGTTGTTGTTGTCACCGTTCCTACTACTGCTTCTGCGGCTGCCTGCGCCAGGTCCTTTGCTTGTGAATTATTGCGTGTTGCAAACCATCTTTCCTGCTCGAGGTGGCGACTTGCTGCACCGTGTCCTCTCATGAACGGCGATAAAGCTGCAGTGCATGCATACAACAATGTACATACATATGCACATACATACAGACACATATATGAATTACTTTGTATATGCGTGTGCGCTTAAAGCTCTTTTACTGCTATGCTGCTGAGATTTTTACACATTTTTCGCATTTGTGTCCCAGTAAAGGTAATTTATAATTGCTTAAATTGAAATTTTGGAACAGTGGCAAAAATAATAATTTCTTACACTGTTACGGTTCAAATTAATGATGCCCAGTTTAATTTATTTATTTTTTAAGTAACATTAACTTGTTTTCATTTTATTGCATATAGATTTATGTGTCTTTCAATGTAATATTTCGCAATAAATTTTTTTATAAATAGTAGTGCGAAAAAAGTATAAATCCTTTAGTGGCAGCATTAGCGCACACAAGGGGTGGGTTTTGGGGTTCAAACCCCCCCCTAAAGCTAATAACTTCAAATACAAACTGTATCTTAAAGCTAAGAATCCAGCTCTCAAGGAAATTATAAGAAATATTTATTATAATTTCTGTTGCTTGAAAAAGCGCTTTGCTTTTGCTGTAAATTTTCATGAGGAAATAAATATACAAGCATTTTTTTCTTGAGAGCTGCAAACTTATTTATGAAAATTTGGTAGAAGAAATTTTTTTTTCCATTTCTCGTCCGTCGTTTTATATGAATTTTTCGTTTTTCTTGAGAGTTCAGTTAATTTTTTCGGAACTCGAAATATTAAAAAAATTTAGCAATCGTGAAAAATCACCATCTATCGAAAACCAGAAACCAGAAATCGAAAAAATGAACATAAAAGTGCCAAAATTCATGGAATCAATACATTTATTTTTACTGACTCTTTTATACAATTTTTTATTAGGTACTTTTGAAAGTTGAGCGCATCTTGAGTTTATAGAACTTTTTATTAAACAAGTAGTTTTTAAGGAAAGAAAACAACCGACTTCAATTCTCATATACAAATTTAGGGGTACCGTTAATTTCTTCATGATCCAATCATCGGATCTCTAAACGAAATTACGGGACGACCCTTGAGGTACCATCTTTCCAATAAAAAAAGGATTATTGAAATCTTTCCTTTTTGGTTGTTGTTGTTATTGAAATCGGTTCACGTGGTAAAAAAGTTGTGTATTCCGGCGAATTGATAACCTTCCCTTTTTTGAAGTCGGTTAAAAGTGTTTGAGTTCTGTTAATCTTATGTAAATAAAGTGTAGTTTATGAATTTTAAAATGTTTATTTATTTATTAAATACTGTAGATAAAACTTGCATAAAGAGCGTATTATGAAGCAAATTTTCAGTATTTTCCGGTGATATATCTTCAGAAATATAAAACCCCCCTAAAATATATTCCTGGGTGCGCCCCTGAGTGGCAGCCATACTATAATAACTAAAAATAGTATTGGAATTTAGAAAAGCAGAAAATGCCAGTTTTTCAGTAAACCCCTTTATTTATTATCAACTGCAACAAGTCCATCATCCAAAACATATCTAAAATCAATGTTACCATAGTATTTTATATCCCGAATACCCAGCGTACTTCACTGCGCCATTTTTTGTTTTCAAACCAGTGGCAACCATCCTCAAGAATATTTTCGCCAGTAAACTTTTCTAAATCCCTTTAGTTCGATACCCATATTGCAATATTCAATTTATCATTTAAACAAAACTAAATTAAAATTTTCACAAAGGTGGCAACGCTCAAAAAATATTTGCGCCTGTAAAATTTTAGTCAACAAAAATTTTGTTGACCTGTGTTATTTTCTCTTTGATGAAGGGTTGAGCTCCAATTTCAACCTCTTTAGAAATTTCCAGCGCCTCAGATTCATTTAACAAAAATGATCAAACACAGGAAAAGCAAGAGTTTTTGTAAAAACGGCGTGCGGCTCGTATAAAAAACTGTTATCAATTGCTTTCAGTGTTCGGACCATATTTTTTTGTTTTTCAGTATGAAAGGGCAGTGTTTAGGCTTTCATATCCTCGCACGCCGACAGGTATATTGATATATATTCGATATATTATATCAGTGGCGTAGCCAGGAAAAAAAACTTCAGCGATAGCTTAAAGGTGAGATCCTCAATGGCTAGAGGTGTCGCCTGTGTGTAATTTTTCATAAATACGGTGGTGGAAGAATAAATAGGGACACGACATTTTAACAAATTTTTCCTGCCTGTCTTTTGTGGTTGTTGTTTATTTAGTATTTATTATTTTTTTATATATAAATAGCCCATTATCTAACAAAAAAACATATAAATGCATATTTCAAACTTTGTGCAAAAATCATAAAAAATTTGCAAACTTGCATCTAAATTTTCAACTTTTTAGACAGATTTTTAGAATTTTTTAAGTATGCAGTTTTAAAGCTAAGTTACTAAAAAATCGCGTTTTTTTGGCAAGTTTTTTACCGCATTTCCTTCCATAAAAAGTAATTATATAAAAAGTAAAGTAATTTTTTGTATCAAAAATCAACGCGCTTTTCTACTAAAAAAAAATCCTTAAAAATCTGATTAAACAGCTAGAAATTTAGAAGCAATTTTGTAGAAGTTTTATAATTTTTGCACAAAGTTTGAAATACAAATTTATATATTTTTTGTTGAAGTATACTTTTATAAAAAAAATAATAAATATTAAATAAACAAAAGAAAAATAGGAAAAATTTGATAAAATGTCCTGTCCCTATTTATTTTTCCACCACTGTATATGAGCCATTATTACCGTTATATATTTCTTGTCTATGGCTTAAGGGCAATGGGTTTTATAAAGGTTTTGTAAGACTCTACTCGTAGACTGTACTCTTATAATAGGTTTATAAGACTGTGCGTGTAGAAATATTTCTATAGGACTCTTTTTTATCCCGGTTTCTTTTCTATTTCATGGCTAGAACAAATCTTCTAAAAATTTAAGCTTTTAAATCTCTATAAGTCTTCTTTATTCAGAAACAGCAACAAGCAAATTTATACACTTCTATAAATTTCAATTCTTAGAGAAATTGCGCGTTCTCTTTTCGAAGTAGTGTTTGTGTTCATAGAGATCATAAATACTATTCAGTCATACCATTTCGTATTTTGCTAGATAAGAAAAAATGCTTTGTTTTAGAAATTATAAACATATATGAATTTTTTTGTGCTCTTGCTCTTCGAAGTTGGATTCCTCTTCACAAAGATCATGAATACCATTCCAGAATTTAGTAGATAATAGTGGCCTGCGATGGTATCTCCATTAAAAATCGAATTAGAAATTAGGGTATTAGTACTAAGCTACGAAAACAAAATGAATAAAAAGTTCCATAACGTAAATTTTCCGAGAAAATTCGTTTTTAAATAATTTTCTTTAATGTTACAGCATATTGCTAGCATTAACTTTGAATTACCATAAATCTTTCTGATTTACTGAAGGTTTTTCTGTATATTTGCTCAATTCATAAAGCAGTTAGCATTGTCAAACTTTCCAAGCACACTATATTGGACTTTAATGCACAAATTGGTTTATAAGTGTCTATGAATAGAAATCTGGTTGTAGCGTCACGTTTTTTATATATTTTTAATGAAAAGAAAACAAGTTCAAAAGGCAAAAAATTTTCGTGTTTTTGTTAGAAGCCTTTGCATGGCAGAATCACACTTGGAGGTTTGCTTCCGATCTCGAAAAGGCTAGTGTGTACAGACTAAATATTCACATGCATAATCCAATAACGGATAATCACAAATATTTATAAAAATGTATTTTGTCATAAGTCTGAAATAAAAAGATGACAAATCAGAAGTATAAAAGGTATTGCGTTATTAAATCAAAATTAAAAAAAAGTATTGGTTTATTGACGAAGGAGGGTGGGGATCTATCTCCCCCTCTGGCTACGCCACTATATTATATATCTGTATATATTAGATATATTTTGACACTTTTAAACCTTAGTAGGTCGAAAACTAAGCCAATTCAACATCTTTACGGTCATATTCGAATTCTACGAAAATATCCCAAAAGAATCGGCTACAATATTTAACTCTACAGAATTTTGTTGGGCAAGTTTATTAATCACTAGAAGTAAATATTTTTGGAATTTAAAAAAAAAACTAGAGGAACTATAATAAAATAGAGAATCACGTATAGTTATTTATATACGAACACATGCTAATAGAACCACATATTGCTGTTTTCCTGTAATTTACACTGACGCAAATGTTGCTTTCAATTTGGCGCGGAAAAGAAAGTGAAAGCAAGGTAATTAACAACTACACACAACCAGCCGTACATAGAACATTTATAAACATGTGTTTGTTTCTATAGTAGATATGTAAATGCAGGCAAATGAAAGTATATCGGTAACAGCAACATATTTATTACGTACATGCTGGTATATGTGTATGTACATACTACATATGTTACATAGTTATATCAAGTACTGTATTCAAGCAATTACCTCCTGTATGTTGAGTTTATGAAAGTGACGGGTTTTCCACTTGGTTGCCCGCATGCTTGTTCGCGCTAAAATAATACTGCCACTTTCTACATACATTTATTGCTAGTAAGTGTACACATACATACATACATACACGTTTATATGTGAGGATTACAATAATAATTATGCTAGATTGTGATAGCGAAAGCTACAAATCCACACGCTTACTTGCTTTTAACTACATATTTATGTACGTATATAGGTAAGCAAGGATATTTGTTCATAGATGTGTAAGTATATATGCACATATGCATGTAGGTGTCTACGGCTGTGAGTTGGGCTGTTCGCGCTGTGTTTATAAGAGTAAAACCTGCCGCAAACAAACTGTGGTGGCGTTAATTAAGTGCCAACACAAATTTCAACAATATACGACAACAAAACAACCACATAAGCAAGCGCTTACGAATACTAATTACACACACATATGTATGTATTTATTTACATACTTACACATGTAAGTGTGTATCTATAGAATAACAACTAATAAGTGTATGTATTTGTTTGTACATATAGCCGCAAGCGACAAGAAAGTAGTAAGAGGTAGGCACAAGAATTAACATACCTACATATGTACGTGCATAGATACATATATGCATCACTATGTAGGTATGCACATATGAATGCGTTTTAAATCCTTATGAAAAGAGGAAGAAATCATCGCATTTTTATTCTTGTGTGCGGCATAAGTTTTTTTTTTTAATTCCTTTATTTAGGATCATCTTCTCAAGTAGGTTTTAAAATTGCCACTCACTTAGAACGCATTTTTGTGTATGCAAAATATAATAATAATAATAAATATTTAATAAAAAATATTCCTCCATGTCAAAGGGATTATGATTGTCGCCAAAAATTTAAGTAACTATAGTAAAGTATAGAAGTGTCAATTTAAAAGGTTATATGCGCCTTTCAAAAGTGATCATAAATATCAGCCGTCTTATAAGGGCCATCATATTGAATCGTGTAGAGCCACTCAAGCACTTTATCGCTAACACTTCAACCCTTAAAACGACTTCTATTTAAATTTATTTATTTTCTTCAGTTCTAGGCCACATTCATGATCGAGTTTACATGTAATCAACGATACATAGTTACCCAGTAAATTTCACACAATCTTTTTGGTGCACCGTCAAATAATTCCCTAAATTTAAAATTTAGGCGAACAGTGCATTCCTATTAATATCGCTGACGGTTTGTTTCATGTTCATCGTATTAAGCTGCAAATATTTCGTTTTGTAGAAGAAGAAATTCTTCCCATAATTGCGTCGAGAAGTGCTCCGCTGTGACTTAACACTTTCGCGTTATCGATTGTTGAATTAAATGAATCGATATTGAACTTTTATTGATATTAAATGTGAACATGAAATAATGTTACTCATACGCCATGTATCTACGCGACGATCAAACTTAATAGGAAAATAACAATTGATTGCGAGGAAGTGATAAGTCGCAGCGTAGTACTTTTCGATACAACTATGTACAGAGTATTTTCACCTACAAAACGACTTTCTTCCAAAATAATATGATGGAACAGAAACAAACCAGCTGTCATGCGCTGATTGCCAATAGTTTGTAAATAATTAAAAATATTTCCTGCTAAATTGAGAGTTAAAACATTTCGTTATTTTATTCAAAATCATTTTTTTATCTGTATGAGAATCATGTCGACGTCAAGAGCCAGTTTGACTGGTCTATAGTGTATATTTACGCAACAAATTCGCAAAATTTTTACAACTAAACACATTACAATCGAATCATTGACATTTCATGGCGTCATACAACAAATCCAAACATAATAAATCAAATATTTACAAAAATTCAAGTCAAAGTGTAGGTAAAGGTTTGCTTTGCACGTGCGCCCGCTGTGCATAATAATGAGCTTCGGCTACACAACAAAGAAAAAAATATACGATGCCTGATTCGATTTTACGACAAAAGACTAAACCCATACATATGTGTATGTATGAATGTACATATGCATGTACAATAGTACGAACCAAATTATTTCCATATGACTTTCATTCATGCATTATCATTCCGCTTTTTGAATTTCTTTGTGCCATGTTGAATAACTATTCAGCTGTTTTGTCACGATTTCCCATTCGTTCTTCGCACATATGTATATTAGGCAGCGGATATTTTATTACACACGATTGGGTATGCTTTGATATTTAAGGTAAATATTTGATTTATGATTTTTGTTCCCAAGTATAAATATATTGTACATACAATATTTAAAGAATTCGTTTAAAAAAAAAAAACATTATAATTATTAACATTAAAATTTCCCGTTTCGGCATTGTACCATCGTCACTTAAATTTTCCGAAAAATGGCATAGAATCTTGCGCACCGCTGAAACCGGGTTGTCGCAAAATAAAACTTGATAAGGTATGACGGAATTTTTTTCCAAAACACATCATACTGCCTGTCGGACGCATCTGATTCGATTAGAGAACGTAACAGGTCACCTAGAACGATATATTTTACCGAGCCTCTATTTGACTACAGCTCTTCTCTCGCGAGGTTCTCGTCATGGTGATCGTAAGAAGCGTAGCGGCACACAATGTGCTCTGCTGTATTGTGTTCTTCGTGACACCAGCTACACTGGTCAGTGTTAACAACTCCTTTGTTGGAGAAGTGTTTCGTTATGCTACAGTGGCCAGAAATAAAGCCTGTAACAATGTTTACTTCATGCTTGCTAAGCTAGAGGAGTGCCTTAATTCTCCTCCATAATATTTCCCGCCTATCTGCTAACTTCTACGTTTGTCCAGTAATGTTGTACTTACTTTTTCATCCAGATGAGCAAAGTTTGTATTGATATTTAAAAGTGAGACTCACGACCACAGTTGTATATAAGTCTGAATGTATCAGCAAGGATTTCCCTGTCAGCAATTCTTACAACTGTGTGTTTCTAAACATCTTTTTATAAATAGATTTTCCTATAAAAGCTTGCTCTGGAAGAACGTGGCCGAAACCATCACTTTTGATTTATTAAAAAATCTTCATTACTCGATTTTTATTACTTCGAGAAAGAACAATCGTCAAATGAGAGTTTTTTTATTTTTTGGTCAAATTTGATCATTATTTTGTGATTTTTATATTTTTCTATTATTTTGACTGATGGAAAAAAAAATTTTTAATTAAAATAAGCAAATGCAATCGTCTACTCCTAATTAGCTCGCTTCCGAACGCATATTCATTCGGTTGCTATCAAAAGAATCGTTTTTGGTCACTCCATGGTGAATGGCGACCAAAAACCTTCCTCACGTACGTTGCCTTTGTACCCGGCACCCTTGCTTACACTTACATACGTATTTTAATTATGAAAATCTACTTACCTCTGCACGCAAAGTATGCACAGATAATCTACTAAAAGCGTCATAATTTACCAAAAAGTGTAATTTAAAACCATTAAACATTAGTTAAACAAGCAGTGCAATTGTTGTTAACATGTGAGTAAAATTTACGATTATTCGAGAAAAAGTTGTATTGCGGAAAAAAATAAATGTTGAAAAAAATGCTACTAAAGCATTTTGTGGTACATTCTTCATTTTTCCCTGATTCATTTGGCCACACATTGGCGGCGAACCATTGGCATGTGCAGCCACAACTTTAAAGGACCTTTATGCATGGATGAAAAAAAGAAAACTGATAATAAATAATGAGAGAGCAGATGAGGAGTGAATTAATTTGCAGTGTGCTTAGCTGTGGCATAAAGTAGATGCCGGTACAGGCGAGTGGCTTCATACATACATATGTATGCATAAACTACGTTTGTGAAATGTTTACGTACACATGTAGTACATACATATGTATGTAAATATATATGTAGTATGACCTGCTACTGTCCGGTTGTGTCCTGCCGAAGCACGCTGCGCAAACGTAAGCAGTCGTTAATTAAAAAATCCCTTTTCCGTTGATTAATTTTTTACTTCAGAGCAAAACAAGTGCTCGGTTTTTTTTGAAAATATGTAGAAAAAAGTAAATGAAATTATTAGAAGGACATCGAAATTTTATGCTGCTACATGC
>NW_016175950.1:0-9605 GCF_001687245.7 Rhagoletis zephyria
GTTTTCCGATCGAAAAATATTGATTTTCAAGAATTCTATACCATTTTTTACGAGTTGTTTTTTTTTCATATGAAAATACATGGAAAATTTTGAGCGCTTTGAGTGACCTCTAAATATTTTTTGATTTTAAAATAAAAAAAAATAGGGTTATACTTTTTTCGATATAGAACAATCCTAGGGGGTGAGCGCGTTACAATTTCGACTTTACTGTTTTTCGATCGATCACCCTAGTGATCACTCGCCATTCAAGACGCTTCATCGTCATTGCTCTTAAAGATCTCACTGCTTACTCGTGCTACCACCATTGGTTGCTGGACGCGGGTCGCGGATTTGCAGTGTGGAAACAAATGAAGTGCCGCTTTGTATTGCATTCACTGTTAGTTCACTGTAGTGTTTGTGCGTTTCTCGCCTCTAAACTGCTGTAAGTGCAGCGTATTCGCTTAATTAGTTCGTTCGTAAATTATGTTAACAGCTACATATGTACATATGTATGTGGCGCTGCTTTTCTGCATTTTAAAAGCCATGTTTTTGTTGCTCGAAAATTATTACGTTACGTATACGCACTAGTGTGCGCTAGCTGGTGTCATAAATTCTATATGCGAATAGTACATATAAATATGCTAATAATACAGCAGTAGTTTAAGTGTGCAATTAGCTGTTGTGGCGGATGGGAAAATGCGTGGCGTTGGTTGAAAAATAGAGGATATTTAGGCATTTAAATGTTAGTTATTTAAATACCAGCCTACTGCAGTTCTGAAAACTAGAAATTGTGAAGAAATTCCTGACAATAAACAAAGGTGCCCTTTTTTACGCTTTCTAAAATAGCGAAGACAACGAGAAAGCACAAAAAAAACTACAAAAATAAAGACAGCAAACAAAAAAATCTCAATTTCTTTCCGCATAAGAGATATTTAAATGAATGAATTGACGATGGGCAATGAGTCTAATATTTTTCATGTTCTCCATTCGATCATACTTTGTATAAAAGAAAATGCATGCAATTGTCAAACTACAAAACTGCATACTAATTATTTTTTCCGAAAATTTTTATTAAAAAGTTTGAATTTTGATGAAACGTTCTCGAATTTAGTAATATCTGAACTACTTTTTAAAATATTTTCGATTAAATTTTTTCTTGTTCAACATATTAATGTATTACTACAGTATTATACAATATTAGAGGTCATTTCACCTGCAATGACTGCGTACCCAGCTAATTACTTAATAGCTAAGAAATATTTTGCCTTTACCAAAAATATTAATTTCGAAAAAAACGATGAAGCAATAAACTATATTTTTAACCGACTTCACAAAAGTGAGAAAAGTTATCAGTTCGTAGGAATATTATTATTTTTTATTTTATTTTTTTATTTATGTTACTGCATAACTTTGGACCACGTTAACCGATTTCTATAATTCCTTTTTTTTTTTAAGGAAAGGCGTTACCTCACTGGTGGTCCCATATTAATTGACGATAACTTCAAATTTGTATATGAGAATTGAATTGAATTTTTGCTTAAAAATTACTTGCTGCTTTATATGAACCTCGGGCATCTCGAGATATTGTGCGCTTAAGTCCGTGCACTACAGAGGCTGTTTCAGCCAATTTCGCAGCTTCGATGTTAACGAGACTGTTTTATCCAGAGCTTCTCACTGCATAAGCACTTGTAGCACATTTGTTTTTGTTTTGCCCTGCAGTATGGGCACATATACAAATTTACACTTTAAATATAAAAAAAAATTGTATCGCCCTCCCGCCTATTTCGGTTAGTCCATCAACTAACGGTAAGCCCAATAAATGGCAGTTTCAACACGGTCGGACCAAAGGTGCAAAAGGCATGTGAAGAGGTGGTTGGTGTCGTTCGGGAAGTCCCAGTATGCCGGGCACTCATTGCGGGTATTGGGGTCGAGTCTGGACAGGTAGCTGTTGAGACGACTACAGTATCCATACTGTAATTGGGCCAGAGTAACGGGGGTCTCTCTTGGCAGTAGAAGCTCCGATTCTGCTACGGGTGGTGATTGGGCTCCGATTACGATATTTATAGGCCGGGAGTCGCAGTAGGTGGTGACCGACTCCCTATGAATGCCAGTGATCACTCCTCGGTACGTCGTCAGGACCAGTGGTTGGATTGCGTCCATGTATACGAAAAGGTGTCCCCTGACATGCCTCGGCGGAGGCTCCTTCCCGAACAAGGGTATGTTAAGGTGCTCACGTCTGTGGCACGCCATCTGAAAGCGCTTACTCCCTTATGGGAAGCATTTGGTTCTCACGTGTAGGTGGTACTCAGGCGACATCAGAAGGCACCCAGTCGCTGTCCGGAGTGCGGTATTCTGACCAGTCTGTAGCTTCAGGCGCAGTATAATTTACGCCATATTTACATCTGGGTGTCAACGGAGCACAACGCTTTGGCTAGTTGTTGCTTATCTATCACCAAATCACATAATTCACATATTTAGAGATAAACTCGAGATCTTAGAGGATGAGCTAAGCGATAAAACCGTAACGTCTGGAGACTTCAATGTAGGAGGCATTAAATGGGCAATACCCTAAGTAAAGACCGCGGAAAATTATGTTCATGAAAATACAGTCAGCAGACAATTTCAACACCGAAAACACCAAAATTTAACGAAGACCGGGTTTTTGGGGAAAAAGGGTGATATTGGACTTGACTGGTAGAAATCACAACTACATCGCTTCCTAAGTCACAGATACAACGCAATGGCGAACAGGCGGAAACCCCCGCAAGAAATCAGGACGGAACCCATCCAATTACGATGCTCGGAAGTGCAAAGCACTACGTCTATAACATACATAGATGTTTAAAACATTTCACTCATAACGGATGTCATCTTTTATAGTACCAGCTGAAATGACAGGGCAACACCAGCCAGTGGCTGACCTGAGGCACTAATCAGAACAACCCCCTACTAAGTAACTTAGAAATTTCTTTGCGCTGACATCCAGAAGGCTGTGCAGCGTTAAGTCTGGAAGTATGACGACTCCCGACGAAACACGCTTCAAATTCTAAAAATTAAGTGGTGAGCACGCATTTAACATTACTTGCTCACTAGCAGTTCAACGCATTATGAATTAGTTCGAGCCAAGCAACATCGTTTACTAATTTGCGTCGAGAAGATTGGAACCTAAGGCGGCTTACTTGCAGCTCATGTAAATTGAGTAACTATGATCAAACAGAAACAAATATTTTTTTTTTTTTCACGAAAATACATATGTAGGTATGCGCATATATAAGGCACTTTTCCGCTTCATCATGCGAGCTTTGAGCTCTGCTATGGCGGCGACAGACAACAAAGAAAAATGAGACAACGTAGTTCAGGAAAAAAAAAACAGCAAAGCTAAAGCACTTTGAATTAGAAAAATAATAGCAAAAAAAAAACAAGAAACTAGCAACAATTGCCATAAAAAAGTATGAGAGGCAGAGAAAAAATAACAACAATTATGGCGGATATGCACAAAAGTATCAATGAAGTTATTACATACACGCAATCAATCGCATAGCGTAAGGTGAGGTGGCGAGAGAGCGAGGAAGGAAAGCAAATTAATTGGTAACGAGAAGGGCCGCTTTGAAGGTATCTATATATATACATTGGGCTGGGTCAATTTTCATTTTAATAAATCGCATGGTATTTGCTGATTCTGCAGCTAATTCTAAGAAAAATTACAGGAGTAACCAACGGTCGGAAATGAGTTTCGAGGTTGCGCATTTTTTTAGTAATTTTTTTTGCACTTATTCTTAAAACTTTTGCATATAATATGCCTGCATTTAAGTTTCTTATATTTGCTTTCTTTGTTCTAACCATTTTTAAAAAGTAAATACATCTGTTTTGTGAATTTTAAACTTAAAAGATTAACAAATAGTAAGAAGTTTTTTTTTGCTGACGGTGTCTCTTCTATACAAAGAAAATTTTTTTTCTTTTTCTTTATAATTTTTTTATAACAAAAAAATGACAAAAGTCGACGGTAAGGCTTAGCTATTCGCAATTTATTTTCATAAAATAGAATGGGTCACGAAACTGTTAACTCAAAATCTTTCTAAGAAATCCATCTAAAAAGCTTTAAGTTTATACGAAAGTTTGCTAAATTTTTTTTTAAATATTGCACAAGGTTTGAAACTCGGATTCATAAGATTTTTTTTAAAGAGTAGCACATATCTTTCCAAAAACAAAAATAACTGAAATTAAATGACAAAAAAATAAATTTTTAAAACTTGTGAATATGTGGTGCGCTTATAATTTTGACACTGATTTTGGATGGTAAATTGGGTCAATCAATTTTAAATGTTATTTACTGAAATATGGGCATATTATATCCATCAGTTGTGACAAAAGGTGAACACTTTGTAAAACCTACAAGAACGAAAATAAAATTTTGAGAAAAAGTAAATTTTTCTAAAAAAAAATGCGCATGTTGGAAACACATTTCCGACTTATAGAGCTGTATGCATGAAACCTAAGCAAATGCTTCTTATTCTTTATTCGATTTGTTCAAATAAATTTAAGTGAACGGTATGAATTTAAAAAAAAAAGCAAGTGCTTAGTTTTTATGCATACCGCCCATAGTTTCCTCTACATTTTCTCTTAGAATTATCTATAGAAACAGCAAATACTACGCGATGCGTCGAAAAGCGCTTTCGTACGAACAATCTGACCCTGCCTAATGTACATCCATAAGCGAACTAATATCGAAATTGAATGTGTGCGTGTGTGTGCGTTGGCAATCATGTTTGACATGCAACATTTGCATGCACGCACTCTACGTTTCTCTTACATGCATACAAGTAGACGGCATGTAAGTTTGTATCAATGTGTCGATCAGCGCTAGAACATGAGCATGAACATGCTGCATAAACACACGGATGGAAGCTGTAGCAAAAAACAGGCAAAAAAGAGCAATAACGCCTAGGAAATGTGTAACTTGTAATAAAAATATTTTTTATTTGTTAGTTAATAAGCTTACTACTAGAAGGCGAGCTAAATATCTGCTCTCTGTTGGAATATGCTGCCGTTGTCGCTGTCGCTACGGCTTAGGCTTTTGTTGCCCAGATCAATTGCTTGTGCTTGTCCATTGCTGTTTCTACCGGTGTCCTGTATTATTTAGGCAGACAGGAGATACAATTTTATTAGATCTTTTTACCAAGTAGCCGAAGACTTTCTGCAACATACAGTGTTGCAAAGCATTTTTTCTCTTTTTCACTATTTATTCCTTTATAGTTTTAAATTCTCGATTTCTCTGTTGCAACACAATTTCGTTTCACTTTTGCCGCTATTGTGGTAGCGGCCGATAGGCGTTGAGACGCCACTTTTTTCTTGCAACATTAAAATTTACGCTGCTGTAGACGAGCTTAGTCATAGTAGTCTACCGTGCCGCAACGTGTGGCGATCACGCTCCCCTCGATTCTATTGGCATAATCCATATGACTTTCTCTCTATTGGAAAATTTTTTTTCTTGTTTTTTTTTGTAATTAATACAATTTTTTTTTATGCATTATTGCTTAATTGCTCTGCATGCTTGTGCCAGATAATATTCTATGATCTCGATGCAGTTATCTATTCCCATTTTACATATTTTTACGAGTATGCTCAAAAATACTTTACCAATATCCAGCTGCAGTTTCCGATTTTTATCTAGTCATTTACGATACACTTGAATGCGTTCGTGTATATTTAATCCTGACTTGACGAAAATGTAGAGCAATCGAAATGGATCATAAAATTTAGCCAGTACACGTAAAAAGCAAAATTAAAAAAAATAAATAAAATAAATAAAATTGCTTAAGAAAGTCATTTTTAACTTTTGAAAATCAAAAGTTATCGTGTAAAAAATTGTTGTTCCCATAATGAAGCGTATTCTTGTTTTCATACGAATCGAAAATTTGGAATTTTTGTATAAGAAATGACAGGCAATTTTTATGATTTTCGATTCGTAGGAAAACAAGAATACGCCCCAATATTTGGAGCAAGAAAGTCCGATGATCAAAATCTTTGTCTGCAAGATTTTGAGCAAAAATTATCTCATAATTTTGAAAAAAAAAATAAAATTCCGGACTTCTTTGGGATTTTTTCGGTACTTTCGGAAGTTTTATTCAATACCTCCACCATATTTCACGGTGTTTCTCATTCTTTTGTAGTTTTTCAGCACTAAATATTTAGGTATTTTTCAGATTTACGATACTTTTAAAATTGTTTCGAAATTCTTCGCTTCCTTTCGGTTTCTTTTTAGATTTTTCTTTTGACCTTTGGTTAACTTTCGTTTACTATGCGGGAATGTTCGTGGCAAAAAAATTAAAATACTAACCTACTCTTAAAGTTTTTAATTAAAAAACAAACACCATTAAAAAAAAAACGTTTCGTAATTTTTCGAAAGTTTCTCCCGTTTTTTCAGGATTTTGTAGGCTTCTTTCGAAATTGTTTGGACTTCCACGGGAATTTTTGGGATCATCTCAGGATTTTCTGAAATTTTTCGTAAATATATCACTGATTTTTATTTGTTTTACTTTTGAACTAGAAAAACTTTGTACATATTTTTCTTTGCTCTTTTCTAAATAAATAAAAGCAATCTTTACTGTTAACAGTTTTATTGTAGTTTTTGGTCATGACTTCATAACAAAATAAGCATTCTCGCTGTATGAAAACTATTTAAAATAACACCGGTTTTCCGATTTTTTCTTGATTTCAAAATTTTTCGAATATTTCGAAAACCGATTTTTAAGAAAGGCAAATAACCGAACACCTTGTAGGTGCTCTCCCATTTTTCCTAAAAAAAAATATTACAACGAATTTTTTTTTTTTTATATTGAATAGTCGATTTAGCTACATTTTGTCTAAATTTGACAACTAATTACTCGCAGTTTACGCAATCCAGCGCAAAAAAGAATATTTTTTTTTTTTATTATATTTAAATATTATCGAAATCTTTTACTATATCATACTCGTATCCTCTAATTTAATAAAAATTAAATATTACAAATATTACTATAATTAACTTTAACTTCGAGCCATGCCTGAATCTATACAAAAAAGTAGCTGCTTCGAAAGATTAATAACTAACCGCACGAGATGGCACACAAACGAAGAGAAGAAGAAACAGCTGAGACGCATTAACACATGCACAAAGTATGTACATTAGACTGCATCACCAAAAAAAGTTGCGGTTTTTTTTTTGCCGGAATTACAAAATATATTACATCTTAAGACGTCCACCAAAATATTTCGGAAAAATATTAAGATTTAAGCGAGCTGGACCGATTTGAAAATAACTCCAAAAATGGAGTTTTTTATGAATAAATATAGTTTCTTAAATAACTTTTTGAAAAAAGTCCCCTCAGATGACAAAATAGCTTAGGCTTGATTGAGAAATCTGCATACCGATTTTTTTTTTTGTTTTATATGGGGAGTGATTCAACCTAATACACATACATACTTGTAGCAGGCAATAATTGTTAGAAATGCTTCCAGCAGCTTCACTTCCAACGCCGACCTCAAAGCCGAAACCACATGGAAGGAGGTGGAGTGGCCACAACCTAAAGCGATGCCACACAAAAGCTTACGCGCTCCTCACCGCTGAGCAAATATTAGGCTAATTGACGTTACACACAAAAGATCCACCGACCGCCAAGAAGTGGGTCAAGATTTTTTGATGGATGCCCGTAGATTAGGGCATTTTTCTTAGCAAGTGCCCACCTTCTTCTTCTTCTTCTTCCTCCTCTAATTCGAGGTATTCGCTTAATTTGAGAAATTTCTAATTTTTTTATTTTACTTTTCTTTGCGCTGGCGTGCAGACATTTAGAACTGCTGACTGGAAGCTGGCTAATTACTTTTGCGGTGGCTGCAATTATTAAATTAGTTACGGTCTGCGGTGGTATAGAATAACTAGTAAAACAAATGTGATGCGCCAACATGAAGTTGACAGTGCGGTAGAAGGAAAGAATTGTAAAAACTTTATTCGAAAAGCTGGTGGAAATATGTGCCGTTAAGTTTAGATTCGTTGCACAGTGACTCAAACAAATGACCACGTGTTGACTTTATAAACATTCATAATGTTTTTCAAGTTAGTGTTGTGTTGTTTGTTATTTTTCTATAAAAATATTGTCCAAGCTCTAACAAAAACTATATAAATTCAGATTTCAAACTTTATGCAAAATTTAGGAAAATTCAACAATTTTTAATCAAAATGTCAAACTTATTTTTAATCTGAATCGCTAGAACATTTTTGGGTAAGCAGTTTTATAGCTCATACAATTTTAGTCTTTGAGATAAAAATTTTCGAGTGACGAAAGCTGAACTAGAAACACAAAATTTATGATATCAATTTCGTGACGAAAATCATACGCATTTTTTAACTGCCTTTGAAACGTACGGAAAATTAGTTCGGATTAAGTTGAATTTTAATTTTTAAATTCATGACAACCTTCCTAAATATAGTTCGGAAATAAAGTATTTTAAGCGCATTTCCATTGATAACCATGTTTTAAGAATTCATTTAACTTATTAAATAATTTGAATTAAACCTTTTAAACTGGTGGCAACCCTCAAATACATCAAAAATATTTTAAATTGTCAAACTGAAGATTTCTTAAAATTCTTTCATCTGACACCCATTTTTAATATTTCATATATGTAACTTGAGTATAAAATAATTTCATTCGACTTATCAATAATGTGGCAACCCTCTTTAAAATATTTTCAAACTACTACTTTCTTAAAACTCTTTTTGCCGACACTCATATGGTGATACCTTATTCATCACCTAATTCCTTAAATTGAAATTAAATATTTAAAAAAAAGTGGCAATCCTCCTACGCGTAGTTAAAATACAAAGCCTTTTAAAGCCATATCGCAAGCATCGATTTAACTTTTTAATTAACTTGAGCTTAATTTCTTAACATGTGGCACCACTTTTCGAAAAAGTAAAACCTTATTGAACATTTGCAGCATCAGTCTTTCGATTTGAGATCTCAGTCTTGAAAATCGAATGAATGGTGCGAGTCCGAGGGCATTGATCAATAAATAATTTCCGTTGAATTATTTAACTGGTGGCAACTCTTTTCGAAAAAGTTAAACCTTGTTGCAAATCTACAACCGAAGCTCTTTAATTTGACAATTCATTTTTGAAAATCAGTTGGAAATTCTACTCGGAAACATTTTTATTGAAAATATTTTCGGCTGTAAGCCTTCTTAAACCTCTTTCTTTTGACAGCCACATTGCATTACTCATTTAATTAATTTTATCAATTTATTTGAACTGTATAGGTGCTCCTCCACAGATTTCATTTAATGAGCTTCCTGTAAATTTTTACTCGCTAAAATTCTTTATAAACATAAATTGTATTTCAAAGTTGGCAGCTCTAATCAAATACATACATATATTATTTTTTTTTTGCTCAAAAGTTCAAAATCAAAAGTACCAAAGTCTCAACTTCCTGCAGAAAAGTCAGTTAAAAATAAATATGTTTGCCCACAACGACTTTTGACAGCCAACACTTACAAGTAAATAAATGCAATTAAATTCGATTGCATAATCTTTTGTTGGAACTAAGAGCTAAGTGCAACCATTTCCTATACATTTATGCTAGCATCATACTTTT
>NW_016175951.1:0-9604 GCF_001687245.7 Rhagoletis zephyria
TTTTTGTACAATGCCTCCAACTGATTTTTAAAGGTCCTGACATTTTCAAAATAATGTTTCTTTAAAGATATGAATTTTTTAACTTTGAAACAAATATTTTATTGCAAACTATAAGTAAAGTTACGTTAAACAATGTTTACTTAATATAAATTTATTTTTAACTTACGGAGAGAGTTAAGTTTCTCAATGCACTCAAGGACAAATGATAATGTGATCTCCAACTACTGAGGAGCTTTGAGCGTCGCTTGGCTAGCGCTTAGGATAAGGATCCTCTCATTCTGATAATACCTTTGTAGATTTAGCTGGATTATGGGTTCAAAGAATCCGTCCCTATTCTACCTGAAGTTTTCAAGTCGTCCATGTACTAATGCAGTGTGTGCAGGAAGAACCTTTCGAGGGAAGAAAATCTCCAAGTTGCCTTGTTGCCTACCTCTGATTGGAGTCTTTTGTTAGAAATGATGGATCTCGGTAAATTGTTTCTGGGAGACAGTGCTGTCAGGAGCGCTGAACCTTGCTTCTCCATATTCTTAGAGGATATGTACATACATATATGCCAGTTATTGTTGCTCGTGGCCAGAGTAGGTATTGAAACGCAGGCAACCGCAAAATGAATGAATATATGTATATTAGCTGTGCTATCATCATGTATTACCATTTCAGTGTCTTGGAGCTGCATCGTTAGATTAGGTTACCTGACAGACATTTACAAAATATTCGTGGTTTCGTGGTTTTGGAAGTGGTCATATCCACACGCTGCCTTCACAAAAGTGTGTTTACCAGGCTTAGTCCCGGTGAATTGACTTCGCTGGCGGCGCTGACCTTTTTCATAGTACATATCTACTCAAACGAAGCTATGCAGCTATGAGTAAGGCGGAACTTATTTAAAAATGCTCTAAGTCTATGCTACTTACGTGAACTCTTAATAAAAAGTTAATGTGTTTGAAACTGTGTAGTAATTAATGGGAAATTGTTTCATATCATACAAGTACGTACATTTGTAACTAACATATATGTATATTTGTGTATAGTATGCATGCATACATACATATATAGATACCAAATTACAAGTGCAAGTGCACATACTAAGTAGTATTGTACATATTTGGAAACATAAAAAAGCGTACATATGCACATTGAAATCTCCAAATACTTATAGTTGCTTAAACAGACACTCCATACTTACTTAAATAGAGACATTTGCTTTGTGTGTTTGCATATTTGTTGATAATGACGTTATAATTACTGACAACACAAAAGCAATTCAACTTTGAGTACCAGGATTGCCTGGCTTTAATGGGATTTTTAGTTGATGCTCGTAGTTATGCCACTTAGGTGGTAGTACATTCAGACATGTATTCAAATACATATCTGTGGACTTTTGACAAAACAACCACTGTGCTTTCGGCAGGTTGGAATTTAGAATAAATTATATAGGGAATTACCATTTAAAACTTTTCAAATTTTTTATTTAACTTTCATGAAGATAGCATCTTAAACTACTCCTATTAATGACTAAACATAAAAATATCATTCACGAACTCAATGCATTACTGCTTTGAAGAGAAAATGACCTCACTCGAGAGAAGTTGTTTTGTCAAAAGTCCACAGATATGTTTGTACTATGTACTTTTGTTTGTTAACGTGCCTGTTTTTAGGTACATATCCGTCCGCGTTAAGTGAAGTTAAGTTGATACAAAATAATATTACCGGAAATATTTGGGCAATTTATCTAAACGCGTAAATGCCTCTTAACAATGTAAACCTCGTGAACTTTAATTTTGTATATAAAATCGGTTTATTTACGAGGTTTACGTGTTTACGAGGCATTTACGCGTTTCCACTAATACCCATAGTAAAAATTTTCTAGTTCCCTTTTCAATAAAATAAATTATATGAATTTTTATTTGCTGGTGTAAACATACTTCGAACGTTTATTGAGTAACCGATTACGGCATTCGAAAAATCTAGATTACAAAAAAAAAACGCCTAAAATAAAAATACGGCTGATAACCGGTTTGAGAAAACGTGTCCAATTAACGTGTTAATTACCATACCCAGCACAGATGGCTATGATGGGATGGGACTAAGTGCAGCAGAGCCTATCTGCATGCGGTTCGATCAACTGGCATAACTAGAAAGGAAGTAAAGAAATTCGGAATAGTTTTTGAACTAGACCCAAATCATACAGCATTGGAAAATTACAGTTTTTGAGGCTTAAATGTGCTAACAATAAAATTGTCTTTATCCATACCAGATAAGGTAGGACACAGGTCTTTATCCATACAAAAGAAAACTAATGAGGTCTTTAGTTGATTTTCCTACATGTTAATTGCTGCATGAGCTAATGATTTCAATCACTAAACAAAGTTGTCATCCTTCAATAAATACCAATAATTACTTTGTGCAGTAGTTAAGTAATGGCATGCCATTAAGTAAAAGTGCTATTAATTTAAGCCTAAAAGTTGGGGATATATGAGCATGGCTAGCACTACAATAAAATCATTTACAATTCAGGTAAAGTATGTGATTTTATATTAAAGCATTGAAATGTAAATATTTTCTTATATTGGTAAATAGTCATAATTCTCGAAATTCCATAAAACATGTAATGATTTGCGTACATTAGGAAGAAAGTTCGTGTTTGTTATTAACCTCATTTTTAGCCAATTCAAATTTAGAACCTTTTAATGCAAGTAGTTTCAGGTAGTAAGTTTTTATGTACTGAGTGCAGTTATTTATTTTCTACAGTCTTGTTTTAATTATTAAGTTATTTATTCGACAATATAATGGAAAAGAAATGCATTTGCATTAAATTCTACGGCTCAGTGGAGGGTGAATAATAACTCGTACTTCAATGCTCAAGCGTCACTGTAGGAAAATTTCGACTTGATTTAGCCTTAAACATTGCGTTTATTTATAGAGCATATTTCTTTGGTTTTTTTTTCTAATAAATTACAGATTTTTAATTTATATAATTTCGTATAACAAGTTCGATTTTTGCTATGGTGTGGAATGCTTAACATTTCCTTTTGGTTAGCATTTCCTTTTGGTACGTTGGTTTGGCTGAAAAACCGAGGAAGTACTTTCCAACTGATTGTGGAAGAAATCAGCAGGGTTGTAAAAAATATAAGAGTTACTCTTACGGAAAAGAAATGTTATTAATCTAAGGTTGGGAAACAAGCTGAGATGAATATATCGACACCTGAGTGGAAGATCGACCTATATATCTCGGCAGCGACTTCTAAAACGCCCTATCTCAGAAAAATTTTCAGTACGCTCTACTTCCGAATTTGATTAAAGACCGCCCTATTTCAGAATTTTGTTTAAAAAAACTATATCACAGAATTGGATTGAAGATCGCACCCTATCTCAGCTGATAATACATTGAAAATATACTGAGTTAGGGCGCTTTTGGATCAGCAGCTGAGAGAGGACGTTTTTGAGCCGAGTTCTGTGATAGGGAGTTCTTGAAAAGATTTCTGAGACAGGGCGTTTTCGAAGTGGCTGCCGAGATAGGTCGATCTTCCACTCAGGTGTCGATATATATTACATACTAGCTTTTGCCCACAACTCGGTCCGAGCTTAAATCAGTCTAGTTTTATGATTTCAAATGTAACAAAAAAAAATAAAATTATATCACCGAAAACCATTAATTTTATTAAAAAAATATGCTTATTGTCCTGAACTTGGTTAATTTGTCGAGTTTCAGCTAAATTGGCCATTTCAGTAGAAAATAAAACAACTTACAATACATATGTTTTTAATTATTTTTATATCTGACCATTCTTTTAAAAAAAATTTTCTCTGCGCTAAAGACGAAAGATATTTCATTTTGCAAATGTCCCCTTTGATGTAATCTTTTTTTTATTTAAACAGATTGCACCCTCCTCTTCCAAGCTGTTTTCGCAACAAAACAACTAGTTAGATGTTTAAATAGGTGGCAACCACTTTCAGTTTGTAATATTTAATTTTTCTTGTTGATTAAACTTTGTTTGACTCTTTAATAGGTGGTACCTAACCCTCTTTAAAAATATTTTCGAATCAAAGCCTCCTTATACCTTTTTCGATAATTAATTGAACTTACGGAATTGGAATTTTGAGTAGATGGCAACTCTCTTCAAAATACTTTCGAAACAAAGCTTCCTTAAGCCCCATTCGTTTGCCATCCATATCGGAATACAGCATTCAACTTATTAATAAAATGCAATTTGACTTTTTAAACCGGTGGCAATCCTCTTAAAAATAATTTTGTAATGAAGTTTTTTTAATTCCGTTCGTTTGGCATCCTTATTTTAGAACTTCGATTAACTAATAACTTGAGATAAGAGAGCTCAGTTCACTCTTTAAGCAGGTGGCACCTCTTAAAAAAATCCAGCTTATAAACTATCTGTATGTGATATTTTACACAAGGAAGGACCAACACATATACTCACTCACAAACTTTCCCAGTTATAATATTTGAAGCATTTCATTTAGCTTGTCAATTGAAATTCGAAAACTGGTGGCAACCCGCGGCGAACATATTTTCGCAATAAAAACAGCTTTGGCAAAGCTACCATCGTTTTATACCCATATTAAAATATTGTATTTAACTTGCTAATTAAATTGATTTAGGATATCTAAACAGGTGGCAGTTTCCTTTAAAATATTTTGAAATAAATATTTCTTAATCTTCTTCTTTTGTTTAATAACGATGTTAAAATATTTTGTTTAACAGGTTATTTAAATCGATTTTAACTTTTTGCAAAGGTGGCAACGCCTTCGAAATAAATTGTGACTTCCTTTTGTTTGACATCCACATTGCTGTAATACTTCATTTAACTTAACAACTATAAACGAATTTTTTAAACAAGGGCTTCGCACTCCGCAGAAAACGCTTCAAATTTCTGGGGAAATTAGCCGGCTTTTCTATAAATTTATAATATTTATTGCGTACATTTATAGGTTATAAGTTACAAAATTCGGTTTTTATTTATTTAGGAATTTTTTATTCAGCTTCTCAAGGCTTTTATAGCCAGTTTAATATGATTTTTTTTACAAATAATTTTGTAAGCACAAAAATTATAAATAATTGCTTAATCAAATTCAAAATGTATGCACCAAATACACAAATTTGATAACAACTATTGCTGCCATTGAATAAATAAATGTCAATTTTCACTTATTACAGAATGCATAAATTTCATTATACCGAGAAAGTAATCGCATTCTTGCATTAAAACGAATAATAGTAGCAGAAGTAGCAGTAGCAGCAGCAGCAGCAGCAGCAACAATAACGAGCGCAACAACAACCAATGCGCTTCAAGAAATCACATTTTAATCCAAAAAACATGAAAAGCGTAAATAGTTATTGTTTTCGATATAAATTCAAATTTTCAGTTTACGCATTCAATATGGAATACGAAAACCAATTTCTTGTGGAGCAAGAAAGCAACAAAATAACAAGCGATAGGACGGACGCAACAACAAATGAATGAACACGTAGATCGTAGATGTAAAGGCGTTAAAACAATATATGTACATAGTTATAAATATGTAAGAATATACTTTATATATGAATGTGCATGTGCATGTGCATTAGACCGTACCTGAAAAAGAGGTCGCCATATACACTAGAGTCTGAAGTATTTTTGCAAAGCAATTAAAAAAATAAATTTTTTTTTCTGGCTGTCGCCTTTTAAAGTTATTCGTCATATCATCGGCATTTACAGTCGCATATTTTTTTCCCCAAATTTTATTGACCTCTAGTACCTTTTTCAAGGACTTACCCACCAGATCTCAGTGCCTACTACCCTAACGTACCACCCTAATTCCAGTAAATTGAAGCTCTCTAAAAATCATACAATTTTTCCCAAGAAAGTATTTTGACCCCTAGGTTCGACAAAAAAAAAAAAAAAAAAAAAACCAAACCCATATTTAGACTCAGGTACGGCGAACTTATGTGCTTGCTTGTAAGGGGTGGTGTGGCCTAATGTGCATGTTGATTTCTATATTATCAGCATCATTTCGCTATGATGTACTTACATATATGCATTAGCTTGTACAAATCTTACTACAAATTGTATTGTAATATCAAACGTGACCATAATTTCAATATATGCACATACATACAGGCATACATAAATTAATATCAGAATTGAACGCACAGCAAGTTAACCAATGATGCGAGATTAACTGGAATAACAATAAGATTATCGAATGGTGCAAATAAGAATATGACAAAACAGGGATACATACTTACTACATATACACAATTTTGGGAGGCAGCTACTTTTATGTATGTATGCTATTCAGTCGACAAAAAATTAAAATACGCTAGAGTAAATCCTTAGCCTATCAGTTATAAAGGATTCCAACAGAATTTTGTTACTTCGTAAGGTTTTCCGCAAGGAAGCATCCTTGACTCTATTTTATTTGTTCTATGTATTAATGATTTTGGCGCTTGTTTCGAACATTCTGGATATCTACTTGACGCCAAGGAGCTTCAATTGTTTTGTACAATAACTTGTCCGTCCAATAACTTCGCATCGTCGCTGAAATGAAAAGAGTCATAACTAATAAACAATGAAAAACTCACATTTAGATTGATCATCATTTCATTGAATAACAATTCCCACATCGTTTTATGAAAAAAATTACGCAGGTTTACAAAAAAAAAGTTGCTGCATATTGAACCAAACCCTTATATCCCTATGTTACTCGCCGCACTGTATGCGAATCCGAGGTCGCCACGTCAGGTTCGAGGTAATTTTTAGGTCAAGTAGGGAAAAATTCATTGAATAAAACTGAAAACTCATAAATATGTGGGGTTTTAGACTTGCTGAATCCGAATCCGAGGTCCGTTAACCTGCAAAATGTCAGGTTCGAGGTCGTCTGGGTCAAATAGGACAACAAATGTATTCAATAAAAATATTTTTTTTTTTTTTAATTTTTGTTGTCTCTGAATCCGAATATGAGTGTTCTTTGATTCTTCAAGGTCATCTAGGGGTCATGTCTAGGTCATCCCAAGGTCAAATTCAGAAGAATTGTATTAAATTTTCAGTTTTATTCAATGAGTTTTTGCCTACTTGAACTTCAAATGACCTCGAACGTGACGTGATAAAGAGAATGCCGTAATTTTTCGAAACATAAAAGGGTACTTTACCCTCAACGTGCAAGCTGTCTTTAATGCAAATTTGAAACTAACAGATCTTGTATGCAGGTGGCCTTGTTCCGCACATGATACCAATATTTTCAGTAATAGTCGTCTGAAGCACCGAAGTGTTGCCTAGTATTGTTCTTCAGAACGGAGACACTAGCCCAAATGTATTAGAAGCATTTAACGTTGACGAGCCAGCAGAAAGATCCGTTGATCATCATAATTGTAAATACGTCAAGATCTCTGCTTCTAAACATTTTCTCCTCACTCTAGTCTCTGTATCATATCAGAACCACTTTCATTTAAGCCTGAAAGCGGATTTAACTTATACTAGTTTATCACTCGCATGATGAGAAAATCCAGTTAAAGGATACTTCCCAAAATGTATAAATAACTACTTCTCAAAAATCGCATTTGTTGCAAAAACTAGCAGCAATATCCCTTGGAAAGGATGTAGCGGAAAAGTTTTGAGGAAAACACGAAATCGTTAATAACATGCAATCTATTTCTCCATGTACAGACATCGTCTATTTTTTTCGCTTCTAATTTGCCCTGATATTAAATCAACGCGAATTAATCAATCAATGTGCGCGATTTGAAATAGGTATTTTTTTTTTCATTGCTAAAAGGCAACACAACATGCACAAACACAGCATACATACGTAGTTTTTTTTTTCAGTAAATTTTCCATATGAAATGCATGAACCTAAACGTTTGACTTCAACTTAATATTAATACACAGCTAATGAGGTTAATGTTTACATTGACCTCAGTTGGACAAACGAATGGACAACATACATACAACAAGCATGTGCACAAAAGTGTAGGTGGCAGGTGGCTGCTTACTATAGTTTCAAAAGTGCACGAGCGTATTTTGCAAATTAAATGAATATACGAGTTTTCATTTCCAAATCGCTTTTTATGCTTTTGCACACTCACTTTCTGGCCACAAAGAATTCAGTTCACAAGACTAAAATATGTATGTATTTCCCTAACTCCCTTAAAAGCGGGGATTAAAGTGGTCCAGGTTCGCAAGATGTAAGTAAGGAGCAAACATGTTGGTTCTCAAAAAAATTAGAGAGCATAAAAAAATTCCAAATTTTTCGGTGATCTCTTGACTAAACAGTTTTAGAAGCTACGGTTCCCATGCAATACCAAAAGGTAAGGCGAAAAAATTATTTTGCAAATTTTTTGTTTGTTTTTTTTTTGGTACACGGACTTGAAACAATTTTTTCAGTGGGCTTTAATTTCCTTTTTTTACCTGCTTTATTTTTTGAGCAGTGTACTTTAAGACAGAGTTCGCGAAAATTCCTCACAGAGAAATAAAATTTCCATCTTCCTTCTCACTACTAAACTAATTTATAGAGCAATCAATTTGATATTCTCTTTTGAGAAGAAAACGTGCTGTTTAACTAAATTTTTTCTTTAGTGTCACTCAGTTTTTTCGCCGCAATATTCATCTGACGCTCCCATGTGACTTAAAATATTACTCTTAACAAAGGAGCGTTCTGTTTATTTTGCTCATCTAGCTTTCATCCATCAGTAGTGTTAATCGCTGATAAACTCCTTAAAGCAGCAGGAAGTGCTTATGAGCAATCACTTTTCTCTACTCAACCAGTCACCAACGTAAAATCGTAGACCAGGTCGGCAGACACGACCTATCTTATGGGATTTTACGTGTGACTATTCTCAGGTTTGGCTGGAGCTTCAACAATACGATTTTGAGATCGTTCACCGGAAGGGCAAGGAACATGTGGTTCCAGATATGTTGTCCGGGAGTGAACCGGTTGTTTCTGAAGTTTCCGCTTGCGACACGCGGTTATTAAGAAATGATTCGTTCAGTTGGAAGAAACCCTTTGTCTTACATACCCCTTACATACAAATTCGTTAAGTCGAGATTCCTTTCTGCCTATGGTGATTCGTCAGAATGCAAAAAGGTTGTAGGGCGAGAGGACAGATCCAAGGTATTGGAGAAATACCACCATGACCCATGGGCAGATATTGCCCATGAAGGTGGATATTGCGAGAAAGGTGCGGAATTTTTAAGTTTGTTAGCAGTTTAAGCCTAATAATAAGCTGGGATTAGGATCGAGGGGTCCAAAGCAAATGGAGCTTTGGGAAATGATTTGTGTGGATCTGTTAGGGCCTTTGGTGAAGTCGACCCAAGGCTACCAGTATATTCTGATGGTGGTGGATTTTTTTCTAAGTTTCCGCTTTTGTTCCTCTTACGGAGCGCCACGGCGAAAGGCATCTGTAAGCTTCTCGCATATCTGATTGTTCTTTTGTTTGGTGTCCCTCGGTCGGTGGTCTGCGTCAACGGATTCCAGTTTAAGAGTCGTGAACTGCCGGGTAGGGGTTATATCGATTCGCTAGGAGACCAGGAGAAGTTTAGTTACAAAGAGCGAAAAAAGAGGCTTGAGGATATAAGGTCTAGCGTAAGGAGTAGATTAGAAGAGGCCGGTGCAA
>NW_016175952.1:0-9603 GCF_001687245.7 Rhagoletis zephyria
CGGCTTTTCTCAAACTTCTGCGTTGTGCCTCTGTATAAATAATGAACTTTGGCGACCTTGGCATGGANAGAGACCAAAAAAAAAGCGTGAGAGTTGAACAAAAAAGCCCATGCCAACAACATCATCGTCGTAAGATGGTCTGAAAACGTAAAGCGGCTTTTCTCAAACTTCTGCGTTGTGCCTCTGTATAAATAATGAACTTTGGCGACCTTGGCATGGGCAAAAGAGAGAATGGTTTTTTCGTTATTTCTGGTGCTTTTTGTTGGAAAATTGTGGCTTTGTTTGGTGTTTTTAGTATTTTTGCTGCTTCTGCTTTGGCCACTTTCTTGTAGTCTATACATAACTATGTACGTATGTATTTATGTATGTATATAAGGTACACTAAGGTACCTGGTGTTTATTTGCTAAATCACTTCATCACTTCCACTCGTTTCCACAGCGTTGAAAGCGTTTTATTTTTTTATGGATAGGTACTCGAAAATTTTTTGTATACATATATAATTTTGCTTGCTAAAGATAGTGGAATTTATTTGAGTTTGCATTTTCATTGTTTCCTTCGCTTGTTTCTCATTTACCACTCCGGACCAATTGACTTGAATGCACCTTTTTTTCGAAACTCAGCACTGCGTATAGGTGTCATTAATTTACAATTTCGCAATTGCAGCTCATAAACAAAATGCACTCAAGTAAAATATCAAACGGATTCGGAAGAACGGAAGACCAAGATACATATGTACGATGATTAAAATATCGCAACGGTAAATATGACGATCTGCATTAAGTTTTTCTATCAGATAAATTTTTGTATGTAATTTAATGTCTGTCACTAAAAATTTAAAGATTGATTATTGTTTAACATGATAATGTTAAATAAAAGTTTTTTGTTTTTAGATGTTGAATGAAATTTAATAAAAATACATATATTGAACAGGAAAAATTGAATACTTTTAGTTTGATAGAAAAATTTTTTTTTTGTATTTTTTTTGTGTTTAATTAACAGATTATTTTTCCTTTTAAAAAATATTTCGCGGTTTTTAACATGTTTTTGGAAATTCTGCAATTTTTTTTTATTTCTTTTCAATATTTTTTTGACACCAAAAAAACGATTATTTTTTTAAATAAAAAATAAAAATTTGTGTGCTAAGAAATGAAGTGGTTTGCGCTATTTCGGCGGTTTCGAGATCTTTCAATATTTTTCGAAAATTTAATTTGTTTGGAGTTTTTCGGAATTTTTTCCGGGATGCTTTTGAGATTTTTGTGCCCTTTTTTCGAAGTTCTATTCGCAGCAAGAGCAAGATAAATCGAGTACATATTTTGAAATTTTTTTGTATATATTTTCTATTAAATTAACAGATAATTTTTTCTCTCCAATAAAAATAATTCGCGGTAAAAATTATTTCATGGTTAAAATTTTCGGCATTATTTTCGGAAGTTTTCGGTATTTTCGAAGATTATTTTGATTTAAAAAACAACCGGAAATTTTTTAAATAAAAAAATAAATAAAAATTTGTGCGATAAAAAATGTAGTGGTTTGCGACATTTCGGGGGTTCCAAGATCTTTTAAGGTTTTTTCGTAAGTTTAATTTGTTTGGAGTTTTTTGGACTTTTTTGCCTTTTTCAAGATTTTTTCAAAGTTTTTCATAGCAAGAACAAGAAAAATTTATTTTCATANATACTGAGCATCTTTCTCTTTGACACCATGTCTGAAATCCCACGTGATCTGTCAAATACTAATGCATGAAAATCCTAACCTCAAAAAAATCACCCGTTATAAACAAATTTTTGTGATGTTTTTTGCGTTTAATCAACAGATAATTTTGCCTTTTCAATAAGAATAATCCGTGGACTTTGGAGATTTTTTTTGTAATTCTTAAAATTTTTTGGTATTATTTTCGGGAGTTTTCGTTATTTTCGAAGAATATTTTGTATTAAAAAACCGAAAATTCTTTAAATAAGGAAAAAACTAAAATTTTGTGTGACAACAAATGGAGCGGGTTGTGAGTTTTTGGGGGTTTCCAGACGTTTTACAATTTTTCCGAAATTTCACTTGCTTGGAGTTTTTCTGCATAAGGACACTTTTGAGACTTTTGGCAACCTTTCAGGCTTTTTTCGATGTGAAGTTTTAGAAATCAAATTTTTTTTCTTAATTTGTAGAAAATTTATTAGTAGAAAATAATTAATTTTAAAATTTATGTTGAAAATTTATAAATTTTAAATTTTCAGTAATGTGTTTTTAGAAATTTTTCTTCTTATTTTTCAGAGATACATTTTTGGCGGGTTTTCGGGATTATATTCACCATTATCTTGCAAGGTAAAAATTTGCACAAATCGTATGAAAGTAGCGGCAGTTTTTGCAGTTTTTGCGCTTTGATGAAAATATGAAATTATTTGTGCTTTTTTGGAATTTTTTGGAAAAAAACTAGAAACTTATATTGCCTTGCATTAGATAGTGTTACTTTTTTTTACCAAAACAAAGTTCATATTGAATGAGGGCGGGGGGAGTATTTCATGTGAAATCGGCAGCAGCGATACCAAAAAATATATCTTCAATGAAAATATTTTATAGATTTACCTCAATAGATTATTCGAAAACGATTATTAACTACTTTGATTTTTTCTTCACAGTCGATTCATAAATTTGCTTTTGAGTGCTATGCTACGAATGTAGGAGGAAACAAAAACAAAATTATCGAATCTTTTTGCTTGAAATAATTTAAGTTCATCGACTACTTGGTGGAGCAAACAAATAGTCGTTATAATTTTTTGTTTGTTTGTTGACTTGTGAAATGGTACTGAGTAGAAGGAACAATAAAAGTAAATTCAAGAGATGCTTGCTTCTAAAGATGAATGTGTATAATATAATAAATAAATAAATAAAAAAATAAAAAAAAAATAAATAAATAAATAAATAAATAAAAAAATAAAAAAATAAAAAAATAAATAAAAAAATAAATAAATAAATAAATAAATAAATAAATAATAAAGCGCTTAAAATTAGAGAACACAACGATTATAAGAAATAAAATTAAATATTGTGTATAATAATTATTGAACAATGGAAAAGTAATTTTTCGTTTAACTAAAAACTTTTTCATATTCTCCTAATAAATTATCTGTGACTTTTATTTTATCATGAAAATTGTTTTCGTCTTCTCATAATAATTATCGGGGAGTTTTATTTTATTTTTTTCGTCTCGCGGGACGTTTATTCCAAAACGAATATGATTTACGTCTTCTTATAATAAAAATTAACGTGACTTTCATTTTTTATGTACGTAAATCATTTCCGTCTTGAAAGAAAAAAAAATCCCATATAATTATTATGAGAAGACGTAAATAATTTTCTTCTTGAAATAAACGTCCCGAGAGATGAAAAAAGATATTTCTCGTAAATGATTATTATACAAAGACGAAAACAATTTCTCTTAAAACAAGGCGACGTTTTTGATACCAAATATTCGGATAAAAATTATTTTGGGTCTCTGCTTAAAATTTTCCTATAGTTCAACAGTGCGTATGAGTAACATTTAAAAATTTGTTTCTTTACATACATATTTATATACTCATTTATGTACATACATACAAATGTATACGAGCATATATGTACATACATACATCTATTCACCTACACAAATGTGTGACAGTTTGCAAAGTTATTATCGCATTTTTTTCTCAATAAATTGTTACACTTATGTAAATTCAACTGTAATGCACAGACAAATGCACGCTGGTAAAGATAGCGGCTCTATATCAGTAAATTTATGTGCATGTTAGCGATTCCCTAGCAAGCGTTTTTATGGTGAAAGCAAAATTAACATTCCTCTCATGTTTTCTAAAGAGCCAGGAAGCAACTGTCGCAAGGGTCCTTGCCATCTTACTTAAGTATGCGAATCGCTTGGAGACGCTTATGGGCCAGCAATATCAGACATCAGCTGCGATAACTACATAAATGACCCTACAGGGCGTATGAGTCACATGTGTTTTCTGTTTTTTTTTCTTTAATGACAACCGAGCTGCCTTGCTGCTATTGTGCTTCATTTGCATCACTAATGGGCGCAACGCATATTCTTCTTTAAAGGTTTTTCCTCATTATTTCTATAGCGATTTTTGTATGTGTATGTGACACATATAGTACTACTTGCAGGCCGACTCCAACCTCTACATCCATCAGCCAATTATTTAAGTTAGAAAAACAATAATAAATACCACGAGCGTTGGCAAACTTTTCGCTTCATGCCTCGACGATGTTAAATTAATTTGCCAACTTGTTTTTCGTTTTAAAACCATAGACATGCAAAATTACTTACAATTTAATGAATATTTAAGTTAAATGCAAATTTCTTTCGGTGTGTGGTGTAATTTTTTCTTGGGTTGCTTGAAGCCGTCCCACAAAAAGAAAAAAACAAAACATTCAAAATAAAAGCAGGCTAACAGCATGAAAGCGAGCGTCTGGCGCTTTGCCAAAATTGTTGAGCAATAATCATAAAAGCGAAAATGTGCAAGCAAATGCATAAACAGAAGTTTGTAAGAGTAGGTATCTACGTAAATAAATGTGTAGTATTAGACTGGGTCACAATAAAAATTTGTGTTACTAAACACTTACTTTGATATGACTTTGGGGTCACAAACATTTTCGTACTTGTCGTAAAAATTGCGGTGAAAAACATACATTAGTGCGGATTGGTGCCCATACAAAAAAAAAATTATTTTGAAATCTTACTTTAAGGTGGTTTTGGGCTCATACAAATTTTCGTGTTTGGCGAGTGCGAAAAACAGCCATAATAGAAATTTCTCCACAACCTTTTTATTTATCCCAAAATGATCTCAATTTAAGCTTTCAAAAAAGAAGATTTTGTTTTTTGTATGAGCACCGATCCGGTTTAATGTGTGTATTTAACTGCATTTTTTGCGAACTCTGACTATTTAAACATGCGCATTTAAGCGAATGAAACCCTGTGGTTATTCTAAGTTTCGCGAAATTATGGCTATGCGCTAATCAGTTTACTCAGAACACTAAGCGGATATAAAGAACACTTTTTACCTGGAATTTGTTTTTAGCAGTCTCGTCTATTGTCTTTAAGGTGGTAATCACAAAGGGTGTTGTAATAAATTTCTCTTAAAAAATTTATCACTCGATGCCGACAACCCACCCTAGACGGTTACTTAAAGTACTTAAAGTTTGAATGGATTTAATATTTTTTTTCGTAATAAAAATGAGATGCACTAGGGTGGTCCTTAAAAATATCAACTTCTAAATTTTGTTCTACTACAAATTAAAGATATCCGCGAAGGGTCATGGGTGTGAAAAAAAAATAAATATTGGATAGATTCAAAAAAATGTTGACTTTTTCCTGTTACCACGCCAGCGCATTGGAACTTAAAAAAAAAAAAACATATAAATTCATAAACTCTCAGAGTTATACATACTAGCTTGTCAAAGTCAAAATATTATCAAATTTTTGCGATTAGAAAACTTTAATTTTGACAAAAACTGGTAGCGGACCTTAAAAAATTGTTTAAATTTTAAAATTTTCATGGATTTCTCTATTTTTTGAATCGCAAAATTTTGATAAAATTTTGTCTTTCACTAACCCGCTGGTCAAAGTAAAATTTTTTTAAAATTTTTGCGATTTAAAAAAAAAACAAAGTTTTTAAACCCTGTTAGCGAACCCTAAAAATTTTCCTAAAATTTTGAGATTTTCGTGGATGTCTTTATTGTATACGTGGTCCATGTACCCGACTTGCGGCTTTAGTACAAAATATTTTTCAAGTGATAAGTGGGAAGAAAATGCAGTCTTGGAAGCTTACGCGCCAATTACTTACAAGCCACATAATAGGCAGGAGGAGATGTATACTCGCAATAACTCATGGCGTTTTCTTTTCTTCGAAAAAAATTTCACCTTCTTCCATGGCAATATTATCAGAGTGCAATATTTTAAAGTAAGAGCACGCAATATGCATGTGAAGATGCTGAGAAAAGAACACGAAAACTTGAATGAGTGCAACATTATTTCGAGAAAATAAAACGCTGATAGCCATAGATTATCATATCACTGCATTTTTTTAAACTGAACTGAGAGCTATAGGAGGAAGGCGCCCAGTGGCTAATCGGCGCTAATTTTCATATACAGCAAGTAAATTTTTATTTCAGATGGTCCAGTGAATTTATTACTGATAAATTTCCTCAAATCAGCAATGACGAGTGTGGTAAGAATCTTAATGAGGTAGTCCTATGGCTAATGGAGATTTGCCGCTATGGACGTCACCCGATCACTCGGCGCTAGGTCTTAACCATCAACTAAATGACGCAGTGTGAATCGTTGGTTAGAGTAACTTGTGCATCGTTCCGGGTCCGATGGGGCGCGATTATCAAATTATATTTCCACTTTGTATTGACACTTCATCGGTTGAATAGATGCTTAAGTGGGCCAAAGCTTACTCATACCAGTGGTGTAGTTTGAGGTCTTCAGGTGCTCCTTCAACTTCTTATGCTTATGCTTACCAGTTGCCGAACCTGCAAACTGAGATCGCTAGTACCGGAATATCCACGGTCAACTCTGGCGAACGAGCGTCCCCCTCGACCCTTTCAATGCAACATATTTTCGTTAAGCCTACGGACGGAATGCAACTATAAGCAGTAACCGTGAGTATCTTTCGAAACTGGCATTTGCCAAAATAAAGACCTTTTGAAGTGCGAAGTGCCGAGAAGATGCTCTTAGGATAGGTGGTCTGATGCAAACGAGGGCTATGAAAGTTGCAGCAGCTCGCCTGGCTTAACAATAGCTAGCGACGGTCTAATAAATAGCAAACAACATAAATTATATCAACAATTTTACTACAGTTGATTTCGAGTATATTTGTATACCTTGGGAGGCTGGTTACGCACTCTAGTATTCTCGGACAGACGACGGATCACTGAAATGGATGAGTGATCGGCGGGAAGCGACTGGAATGAGACGTTGGTGAACTTTTACACGGAAGGGTCGAGGGAGGTGTCCTTTTCAAGGAGCTCTTCATCAACATTTAATTTGGACTTCTAAATCGCGTTAGAGTTTTTCAGTAGGACTTTGCTGCTATTAACTCGACTATGACCTGAACTTTTGTTTCTCGGATTTCGAAAATATTTTAAAGGTTGCCTCTTATAGGTATGGGGACCACATGAGTATCATCCATTTTTCATAACATCTTTCCTAACTGATTTCCTTAACTGCTATTGAGCGTGATGGCGATAAGGGCGGTTAACATTTAGTAGCTTACTTAGACAGCAATGCGGCAATCAGAGCGCACGGCTTCAGTTATGTACGCTCGAATCTTGTAGGGGAATGTTTTTGTTCTCTTCCTGTTGGTTCGGACTATTTCCTTTTAAGACATGTATGGGTGCCAGGCCAAAGTGATATCGCAAGGAAACCGTTTAGCTGATGAACTGGCTAGAAGTGGGCACCCCGAGCCAGTATCGCCAAAAAAAAAGAAAAAGTTGACTACTTATAGATTTTTTTATGGAAAAACGAGCCTCGTGTCAACTCAGCGAACGCTGGAAGGAAAACCAGGACATTTGCCACTACGATGAAGTTCTGGTTGAGTTTATACCGCCGGGGCGCTCTAGGGATCTTCTTAGACTCGATTCTGGTGCGTGAACTGACAGCTTGATGACCAGTTGGGACACACCGGTCAGGTAGATTATTGGTAGACGACGAGAAATAATCATCTCAACATTTCCTATTATACCGCCCAGGTTTTGCTATATTTAGACTTGAGACACCTGGGTTCGAAGGCCCTAACATCTACCGCCGTCGAAACCTCGGCAAGCAGCAATTTTCGCTTTCATCTAACAGCTTCCTACTATTCGCAGTGGTATCACAGAGACCAATGCTCACAGTCTAAGTGACCGCCATGACAAGGGGCAACCACTTTAACTTAACCTAACACTTTACTTCTACTCAGTAATTTTCAAATTAATAATAATAATAATAATAAAATTTCATTACAAAGTGCACTTTACAATGTGCATACTCTTGCACTAGCAGATATAAATATTTATTAGCGCAGATACGATTAACTTTATTATTGCTCAGTCGGTTGTGACAAAGTGATAGCAATGACTTTTTATTACGTGTTTAGCACAATATAATAATTGCGAAAAAAATTGGCGAAAAATTGCCATACACACATTTGATATACATATGTGTATTTATCAACAGGCTGTTAGAGTAGATTCAGCAAGGAGTGCAATTTCAATGCACATTCACTGCTTTTGGCTGCACAAACAAATGTGTGAACGTAATATTTGTGTACATTCATGCAATTATTGAATTGCTTGGATGTTGGCAATGCGCCAGGTAAGCAATTTAATTCGTAAAGAATTTTTTGTTGGTTACTGGCACACTAGAAAAATGGAGAAGGGCCGTTTTGTTGCGCTCACTGAAAGCAATTTTTTGCCCAATTTCTTATTTGTTGTAAATGGTTTAGTGATTTTTTAATGATGATTAAATTGCACGCGAAAAAAATAACTGTTTATTTTAAAATAGTTTAGATACACATACATGCTTATGGCTCAATCCATGCCAAATCGACCAATGGTTAAAGTTGAACATTTCATATTTGGATGAATTTTGGTTAGAACTTTCCTTTTACAATTATAATATAACGAATTTCTGCCAAAGGAAAAATAAAAATTTTTACAATTTCCGTATTTTTCTAGTTTGTTTTTTAAGTATTTTATAAACTATTATAGTTAGTTCTGTGGATATGTGGAATTATATAAAAAATAAATTGTTAAAATTAATTTCAAAAAAAAAGACAGAACCTTGAAATTTCAAAAACCGTAAAAGCAAAAATTTATTAATATAAAGTGTTGGAATACTTCTAAAAATCCTGACATTTTCAAAAGGGTGTTGTTTAACAAGTGAATTTTGGAATTATGAAAAACTTTTGCTTGCAAATTTTAAATTTTAATTAAATAAAAATTGTTTAACATAAACTTTTTACAGTTTGCAAAAAAAAAAAATTCCAAAAATTCGTATCTTAAAAACTTTCTTGAATATTTATTTTTTATTTTTTTATGATTATTTTGATGTATTGATTTTATGAGATTTTTATGAAACGAAAAATTATTTGATGCAAATACGTTTATATTTGTGACAACAAAATTTTTTGAGTTTTGCCCGCTCAGAAAGCACTGTGAGTCTGTGGTACATGCTGGAGTTTCCCCAGTAAGTGTGAATTTTTCCAAATTTTGTATTTTTTATTTTTTATGGTAGTCCAAAATACTTGAACTTGTGGATTTCTAAATGAAAGCTATACCTATTTTTTGCAGTCGTATTGTAATTTTGGCCATGATTTCTGACTAACAGTAAGTGTTACTATAGAGATAATATGTGTAAAATAAAACCGGCTTATTAGGGTTTTTCTTAATTTGAAAATGGCGCCCGGTTTTGACGCTATTTTTTGAATAATTCGAAAGCCGCTTTTAGAAAAACGGCGAATAAACGAACACCCTACTATTCGCATTACCACTTGCAGAAATTTTCAGTTTTTCATATTGACACAATAAATGAAAATTAAAGGCCAAGAGTCAACAAAGCACAATTTACTCTGCTGGCAATT